>NC_053028.1:535836211-536136211 GCF_003073215.2 Triticum urartu
GAGAAGAACTACCCCACTCATGATCTCGAGTTGGCGGCAGTTGTGCATGCTCTTTTGACTTGGAGACATCTTCTATTGGGAAGAAAAGTGGACATTTTCACTGATCACAAGAGTCTCAAGTACATCTTCACTCAGCCTAATCTCAACCTCAGGCAAACTCGATGGGTCGAAATGATTCAAGAGTATAATCCGAGTATCGAGTATACTCCAGGCAAGGCCAATGTGATTGCTGACGCATTGAGCAGGAAAGCTTACTGCAACAGTCTTATTCTCAAGCCTTATCAACCCGAGCTTTGTGAAGCTTTCCGCAAACTTAATCTGCAAGTTGTTCCTCAAGGTTTCCTCGCCAACCTTCAAGTCTCTCCTACCTTGGAAGACCAGATTCACCAAGCCCATCTTCTTGATGCTATGGTGAAAAAGGTGAAGATTGGGATTGCCAAGAGTCAACCCAAGTACAAGTGCTACCGCCTTGATGACAAGGACACTCTCTTCTTCGAGGATCGTATTGTTGTACCCAAAGGTGACCTCCGTAAAGTGATCATGAACGAGGCTCACAATTCTCTCCTCTCCATCCACCCTGGGAGCACGAAGATGTATCAGGACCTTAAGCAAGCTTATTGGTGGACTCGAATGAAGCGCGAGATTGCTCAATTCGTGAATGAGTGTGATGTCTGCAGAAGAGTGAAGGCAGAACACCAAAGGCCAGCAGGTCTTCTCCAACCTCTTGCCATTCCATAATGGAAGTTTGACCACATTGAAATGGACTTCGTGACTGGGTTTCCAAAGTCCAAGCGTGGCAATGATGCTATATTCGTTGTCATCGACAAACTCACCAAAGTGGCTCACTTTCTGCCTATCAAAGAGTCGATCACTGCAGCTCAATTGGCGGAACTCTATACCTCTCGTATTGTCTCTCTGCACGGTATTCCACAAGTGATCTCTTCAGACCGTGGCAGCATCTTTACATCCAAGTTTTGGGATTCTTTTCAGAAGGCCATGGGCACCAACATCCGCTTCAGCACAGCTTTCCATCCTCCAACTAGCGGTCAAGTCGAGCGTTTCAACCAGATTCTTGAAGATATGCTCAAGGCTTGTGTGATCTCCTTCGGCATGAAATGGGAGGATTGTCTTCCTTATGCTGAATTCTCCTACAACAACAGCTTTCAAGCAAGTTCGGGCAAGGCCCCATTTGAAATTCTGTATGGCAGGAAGTGCCGTACCCCTCTCAACTGGTCTGAAACCGGTGAATGTCAGCTTTTGGGTAATGACTTAATCACAGAGGCAGAGGAAATGTGCAAAGTAATTCGTGATAACCTCAAAGCAGCCCAATCCCGTCAGAAGAGCTACTATGATAGTAAGCACCGTGATTTGGCTTTCGAGATCGGAGATCATGTTTACCTCCGCGTCTCTCCTATGAAAGGTACTCGTCGCTTCGGTATCAAAGGGAAGCTTGCCCCTAGATATGTGGGGCCTTTCAAGATTGTCAGCAAGAGAGGCGACCTCGCCTATCAACTCGAGCTTCCTTCAAACTTTGCAAATGTTCATGACGTGTTCCATGTCTCTTACCTCCAAAAGTGCTTCAAGACTCCTGACCGCACCGTCAACTTCGAGGACATTGAGCTCCAAGAAGATCTCTCCTATCGTGAGCACCCAGTTGCTATTCTCGAAGAGACTGAACGCAAGACTCGCAATAAGTCGATCAAATTTCTCAAAGTCAAGTGGTCACACCATTCCGATCATGAAGCTACCTGGGAACGCGAGGATCACCTCCGTTCTGAGTACCCGGCGTTCTTTCAGTCCTAGATCTCGGGACGAGATCCTTTCGTAGTGGTGGAGTGTTGTAACACCCCGGATGTAATTTTCCCAATTTGTACTCCAACTCTTGTCGTTTCCGGCGTTAAGTTATATTTATTTTCTCGGGTTCGGGTCTTTGTCTCCGTGTGTTGTTATCGTTGTCATGCATCTCATATCATGTCATCATGTGCATTGCATTTGCATACGTGTTCGTCTCATGCATTCGAGCATTTTCCCCGTTGTCCGTTTTGCATTCCGGCGCTTCGTTCTCCTTCGGTGGTCCATTCTACCTTTCTTTCGTGTGTGGGGATTAAACATTTCCGGATTGGACCGAGACTTGCCAAGCGGCCTTGGTTTACTACCGGTAGACCGCCTGTCAAGTTTCGTACCATTTGGACTTCGTTTGATACTCCAACGGTTAACTGAGGGACCGAAAAGGTCTCGTGTGTGTTGCAGCCCAACACCCCTCCATTTTGGCCCAAAACCCACCTAACTCTGCTCCATCATCTAGAGCGTTCGATCATGATCGCGTGGCCGAAAACCGCACCTCATTTGGACTCTCCTAGCTCCCTCTATGCCTATTTATACCTCCCCCATTCCAAATCCGGACGAAACCCTAGCCTTCTTCGTCTCCACGCGCCGCCGGACAAAATTGCCACCGACGGACACGTCCGATTCCTCCCCACCGCCGCCACGTGTCGCCTCCTCACTCGCTATCGCCGCCTCCCTCCGCCGCCGGCCCGAGAAGCCCGGATCGGGCCCCCGCGGCCCAAGCCGGTGCGCCGCCCCGCGGCTTCGCCTCTCCCGTGGCGAGCCGCCACCTCGCCGGCCCCGCCGCCTCCGCCCGCCGGCGCCACCACCGGCCGCCGCCGACGCGCCTCGCCCGCCACCGCCGCTCGCTCCGGCCGCCTCACCGGCCGCCCCGCGCGCCCGCCGCCGCCGCCCTCCTCTCCCGCGCGCCATCGCCGCACCCTCCGGCCGCCTCCTCCCTCCTCAACGCCGGCTCCGGCGAGCTCCATCCCCGCCGGTGAACAGTGCCTCGCCGGCCCCGCCTCGATTTCCGCGCCGGGTCAAACCCTAGATCTCGGGGTGATTTTTTTTTCGTCTAAGTCCCGAAATCACAGATCCAAGTGCCCCTGTTCATAGCCTCGTAACTTTGCATCCGTAGCTCCGATTCATGCATATAGCATATCAAAATGTTCACCTCAGAGAGTACATCATTTCATTCCATTGCATCATTTTCATTTGAGTTCATCTTGATGGCCGAAATGCTGTTAGAAGAGGGCTACTTGAGATAATTGTCAGATCTGCTGCTCCATTTAGGTTTGTCATTTTTGTCATGATTAATGTGTGCATGATATGCCCTGATGCTCTACATATGTTTTGTTAAGGGTTTTATCATCTTTCCATAGGTGCAACCCATGTATTTTTGTGATGTGTGTGGTGACTAGTACAAGCTTGCAAGTGGTGCACTTGCTAATTCTGTTTTCAGGGACTTAGCAATTCCACAAAGTCCTTTACCTGTTTATCTCATATGGCCATATGTTCATGTTGTTTCCTAGTGATCCGTGCCTCTTTTGAGGATGATCAGTAAGGATGTTTTGTTAATATTGTAGTGCTCTATCCATCCATGTCTTTGTTTGCAATTATGGAGCACCCTAGCTTGAGTCAATCGAGCTCTACTTTTGCTACTTTGTGAATCTGGGCAGATTGTCAACTTGTTTGCAATTTTGTCGATGATGTTGTAGTTGATCCGTGCATGCTATGCTATTGTTCTTGCCATGTCTAGCTTGAATTTTGTGCCTTCTCGATGGATGTATGCTTGTCTTGCCATGACTTGCCATGTGGTGAGAGCATCGAGCTTGTAAACATGCCTACTTGAGTTATGTTTCAGCATGTGTCAGTTTTCACTAAGTCTGAAAACTGATTATGTTTTTGCTATGTTCACATGCTTGCAATTGTATTTTCTGATCCATTTTGGCTCAAGGTCACTAAGAGACTTTTGTTAAGATCTTTGAGTAGCTCCATGCCATGCTTTACTTTGCCATGTTCAGTTCCTGTAGCATGTAGTTTTGTTGCTCCGAAGAGGGCTACCTGATCTAAAATTCCAGACAAGTGTTAATTTCACTAAGTCTGAGATCTGTTTGCCATATGCATTTTTGCCATGCTTGTTTGAACCTGTTTATGGATGAATTGGCCGTAGCTCAGTGCTAGACTTTTGTTAAGCATCTTGAATGCATCCCTGCCATGTATTTTGTTGTCATGTTTGGGTGCTGTAGCATGTTCATCTCATTGCATTTAGATGGCTACTTGCTGTAAATCGCAGACCGGTGCCATTTTTGGATCGCTTGCCATTTCCAAACCGTAACTCCGATTCCGGCGTTCTTTATATCGTTTTCAAGCGATTTCATCTCATATTTCCAGTGGCACACTTGGAATTCCAAGTTGAGGCCAGGTTCATACATTCCCTGTCATATCTTGCATTTTGCATCCCGCATAGCATATCATCATTGCATCATATTGCTTGATCCTTGCACGTGGTAGATTGTATCCTTATTGCTTGTTTGTCTTGTTTGGGTAGAACCGGGAGACGAGTTCGCTAACGAGGAGCCTGTTGAGTTTGCTTTTGAGGATCCATTCAACTCTGACAACTGTGCAGGCAAGATGATCATACCCTCGAAATCACTACTATCTTTGCTATGCTAGTTTGCTCGCTCTTTTGCTATGCCAATGCTACGATGCCTACCACTTGCTTTCAAGCCTCCCAAATTGCCATGTCAAACCTCTAACCCACCTTGTCCTAGCAAACCGTTGATTGGCTATGTTACCGCTTCGCTCAGCCCCTCTTATAGCATTGCTAGTTGCAGGTGAAGATTGGAGGCCGTTCCTTGTTGGAACATTTATTTACTTGTTGGGATATCATTATATTATCTTGTTATCTTAATGCATCTATATACTTGGTAAAGGGTGGAAGGCTCGGCCTCTTGCCTAGTGTTTTGTTCCACTCTTGCCGCCCTAGTTTCCGTCATATCGGTGTTATGTTCCCGGATTTTGCGTTCCTTACGCGGTTGGGTTATAATGGGAAACCCTTGATAGTTCGCCTTGATTAAAGCTTTTCCAGCAATGCCCAACCTTGGTTTTACAATTTTCCACCTAGCCTTTTCTTTCCCTTGGGTTCTGCAGACTCAAGGGTCATCATTATTTTAACCCCCCCCTCGGGCCAGTGCTCCTCTGAGTGTTGGTCCACCTGTCAGCTACCGGTGGCCACCAGGGGCAACTCTGGGCTGGCCTACCCGTACCTAGGACAATCTGAGTGTGCCCTGAGAAAGAGATATGTGCAGCTCCTATCAGGATTTGTCGGCACATTCGGGCGGTGTTGCTGGTCTTGTTTTAACCTGTCGAAGTGTCTTGAATAACCGAGATACCGAGTCTGATCGAAACGTCTTGGGAGGAGGTCTATTCCTTCGTTGACCGTGAGAGCTTGTCATGGGCTATGTTGGGACTCCCCTGCAGGGATTTGAACTTTCGAAAGTCGTGCCCGCGGTTATGGGCAGATGGGAATTTGTTAATGTCCGATTGTAGATAACTTGAACCTTAATTTAATTAAAATGAATCAACTGAGTGTGTTACCGTCATGGCCTCTTCTCGGCGGAGTCCGGGAAGTGGACACGGTGTTGGAGTAATGTTTGCGCAGGTTGCTCTCTAGTTTCTCGCTCGCGCTTTGCCTCCTCTTCTCGCTCTCTTCTACGAATAAGTTAGCCACCATACTTGCTAGTCGCTTGCTGCAGCTCCACATATATTTACCTTGCCTTACCTATAAGCTTAAATAGTCTTGATCGCGAGGGTGCGAGATTGCTGAGTCCCTGTGGCTCACAGATTACTATTACACCAGATGCAGGGCCTGATGATTCCGCTCCAGCAGACGCGTATGAGCTCAAGTGGGAGTTCGACGAAGACTCTCAACGTTACTATGTTTCTTTTCCTGATGATCAGTAGTGGTGCCCAGTTGGGGGTGAACGGGACCGTGTCGCTTGTTGGGTTATCTTTTATTTTGGCGCCGTAGTCGGGCCATGAGTGTTATGATGTAATGTTATTTATGTACTTGATTGACGTGGCGAGTGTAAGCCAACTATGTTATCTCCCCTTTATTATTTACATTACATGGGATGTTGTGAAGATTGCCTAACTTGCGACATATGCCTTCAATGCGATTATGCCTCTATGTCATGCCTCGACACGTGGGAGATATAGTCGCATCGAGGGTGTTACAATCAACAGGAAGATTAACCCCCAGTTGAGTCAAGTGATTATGATACCCAGACATTTTGAGTATATGTTCACTGACAGAACTATTCTCCTCCATCTTGCAGCTATAGAACTTATTGGAGACTTCATATCTCTCAATCCGGGCATTTTCTTGAAATATTAACTTCAACTCTTGGAACATCTCATATGCTCCATGACGTTCAAAACTTCGTTGAAGACCCGGTTCTAAGCCGTAAAGCATGGCACACTGAACTATCGAGTAGTCATCAGCTTTGCTCTGCCAGACGTTCATAACATCTGGTGTTGCTCCTGCAGCAGGCTTGGCACTTAGCGGTGCTTCCAGGACGTAATTCTTCTGTGCAGCAATGAGGATAATCCTCAAGTTACGGACCCAGTCCGTGTAATTGCTACCATCATCTTTCAACTTAGCTTTCTCAAGGAACGCATTAAAATTCAACGGACAATAGCACGAGCCATCTATCTACAATCAAACATAGACAAGCAAGATACCATCATGTACTAAGTTCATGATAAATTTAAGTTCAATTAATCATATTACTTAAGAACTCCCATTTAGAAAGATATCCCTCTAATCCTCTAAGTGATCATGTGATCCAAATCAACTAAACCATGTCCGATCATCACGTGAGATGGAGTAGTATCAATGGTGAACATCAATATGTTGATCATATCTACTATATGATTCACGCTCGACCTTTCGGTCTCCGTGTTCCAAGGCCATATCTGTTATATGCTAGGCTCGTCAAGTTTAACCTGAGTATTTCGCGTGTGCAACTGTTTTGCACCCATTGTATTTGAACGTAGAGCCTATCACACCCGATCATCACGTGGTGTCTCAGCACGAAGAACTTTCGCAACGGTGCATACTCACGGAGAACACTTATACTTTGATAATTTAGTGAGGGATCATCTTATAATGCTACAGTCAATCAAAGCAAGAGAAGATGCATAAAAGATAAACATCACATGCAATCAATATAAGTGATATGATATGGCCATCATCATCTTGTACTTGTGATCTCCATCTCCGAAGTACCGTCATGATCACCATCGTCACCAGCGCGACACCTTGATCTCCATCGTAGCATCATTGTCGTCTCGCCAATCTTATGCTTCCACGACTATCGCTACCGCTTAGTGATAAAGTAAAGCATTACAGCATGATTGTATTGCATACAATAAAGCGACAACCATATGGCTCCTACAAGTTGCCGATAACTCGGTTACAAAACATGATCATCTCATACAATAAAATTTAGCATCATGTCTTGACCATATCACATCACAACATGCCCTGCAAAAACAAGTTAGACGTCCTATACTTTGTTGTTGCAAGTTTTACGTGGTTGCTACGGGCTTAGCAAGAACCGTTCTTACCTATGCATCAAAACCACAATGATAGTTTGTCAGGTAGGTGCTGTTTTAACCTTCGCATGGACCGGGCGTAGCTACACTTGGTTCAACTAAAGTTGGAAAATCTGACACCCGCTAGCCACTTGTCTGCAAAGCACGTCGGTAGAACCAGTCTCGCATAAAAGTACGTGTAATGTCGGTCTGGGCCGCTTCATCCAACAATACCGCCGAACCAAAGTATGACATGCTGGTAAGCAGTATGACCTATATCGCCCACAACTCACTTTTGTTCTACTCATGCATAACATCAACGCATAAAACCTAGGCTCGGATGCCACTGTTGGGGAACGTAGTAATTTCAAAAAAATTCCTACGCACACGCAAGATCATGGTGATGCCTAGCAACGAGAGGGGAGAGTGTTGTCTACGTACCCTCGTAGACCGGCAACGGAAGCGTTGACACAACATAGAGGAAGTAGTCGTATGTATTCCCGATCCGACCGATCCAAGTACCGAACGTACGGCACCTCCGAGTTCTGCACACGTTCAACTCGGTGACGTCCCTTGTCGGTGTCAAAACCGGCGGATCTCGGGTAGGGGGTCCCGAACTGTGCGTCTAGGCCGGATGGTAATAAGAGGCAAGGGACACGAAGTTTTACCCAGGTTCGGGCCCTCTCGATGGAGGTAAAACCCTACGTCCTGCTTGATTAATATTGATGATATGGGTAGTACAAGAGTAGATCTACCACGAGATCAGAGAGGCTAAACCCTAGAAGCTAGCCTATGGTATGATTGTTGTTGTCTATGTTGTCCTACGGACTAAAACCCTCCGGTTTATATAGACACCGGAGAGGGTTAGGGTTACACAAAAGTCGGTTACAATGGTAGGAGATCTGAATATCCGTATCGCCAAGCTTGCCTTCCACGCCAAGGAAAGTCCCTTCCGGACACGGGACGAAGTCTTCAATCTTGTATCTTCATAGTCCAGGAGTCCGGCTGAAGGTATAGTCCGGCTATCCGAACACCCCCTAATCCAGGACTCCCTCAGTAGCCCCCGAACCAGGCTTCAATGACGATGAGTCCGGCGCACAGATTGTCTTCGGCATTGCAAGGCGGGTTCTCCCCCATATTCCGTGCACCTGTTGAATAAAGTCCGGTTTTCTGTAGATGTTGCGCTCCTTGGCTTCTACGCCCAATAATGGCCGCTTCCCACGTGTCAAACGAATATGAAAAGTCTGAGTGCTTTTACATTCACACCCCTAGCCGCGTAAATGAGCTGCCTTATTTAAGGGGACGAGGATTTAGATCCAAACCACATCTTCCCCCTTTCGCGAGTGTTCATCAGAGCGCATCCGACAAAGGTCCATTCCACCATGGCCAGTCATCACAACTCCTCCCCTCGCCCTTCCAGCCCCAAGCCCGGGTACTGGGAGAGATGCTCCATCCTGCATAGCGAGCTGGTGAAGCTCCAGACCAAGGGATTCCTCCCCCCGGCCTACATGATCCCGGTTCGAGCCGGTCTCACCACCTATAACGGCGGGAAGCAAGCGGAAAGTGCCCCCAATCCCTCCAAAGGAGAGCGGGTGTGCCTCGTCCCTTATTTAATAAGGGGGCTCGGGTTTCCAATCCGCCCATTTCTCCGGGGGCTGCTGGAGTTTTACGGCCTCCAGCTACACAATCTCACGCCTGCCTCCGTATTGCATATCGCGGGCTTCGTAGCCCTCTGCGAGCTGTTTTTGGGCGTCGAGGCTCATTTCGGGCTATGGAAAAGGTTATTCTGCCTTGTGCCCCGTTCTAAGGAGGGGTCAATGTATCAAGTGGGCGGAGCCGAAGTGTGGCGCATCGCCGGGACCGGATATCTATCCGGAACCCCAAAGAAGGCGTCCGAAGACTGGCCCTCGGAATGGTTCTATATAGAAGACGTCCCACTGCCGGATCCTATCCGGATCGGCCTCCCTGAATTCGACGGTGCTCCCTTAAAGAAGCGCCTAAGCTGGCGTCCGCGGAGCCCTCAGAGGGAAAGTGACAGGGACATCATTTACCTGATGGGCCGAATAAAATTGTTAGCCCATTCCGGACTAACCATGATCGGGGTTATGGCCGAATGCATCATGCGGGGGGTGCAGCCGCTTCAGTATAGAAGCCACCCCATGTGGGACTTCAACGGGGAAGACGACACCACCCGCTACGGCCGTAAGGGGCTAGATTCAGCTGCCGCTCTACTAAAGACCTTTTCCACTTTGTATAAGGGAGAAGAGGAGGAATTTCTCCGCGTCAACCCACAAGGTGGACTCTCTATGCACAATCCCCCAAGATGGGTAAGTGGTCGCTTTTACTTGCTCATCCGTTTTGTATTCCCGTTGTTTAAATATTCAGTCTGACGACTTCAACGCAGGAACTGCGCCGGGCTTTTAAGGAAATAAGCAGCCCTCCTCCACGACCCGAGGACCCAGGATGGTCCCTCAACTTGGCCTCTCAAGAGGATCCGGACATATCTGTGGAGCTAATTGATGGAGTGTTCTATCAATTGAGCATGGACAACGCCTTGGTGGCCATTATGGCTGATTACCCAGGGCTAATTCCAGCCTCCCAGGTAATTGAGATCGAAGTCCCGGTATCCTGAATAGGGGTCCGTCCTCTCGTGTTTTCAGTTTCCTGATTACAACCGAACTTTGCAGGGGAGGTTTTTGAGGCGGAAGGCCGAACCTACGGCGACAAGCCAACGAGGGGCCGCAGGGCCCCGTGGGCAGAAAAGAAGTGCAGTCCGGACCGAGGCATCAGCGCAAAGGTATGGCGCGCCCCCCTATCCCAGGTGTTATACCTTCGAGGCACATTTGACACTCGTGCTCTCTTCAGGACAAAGAGACCTCGCCGGACTATATCCGGAGAGGCTGCCAATCGCGCCTCCACCAGCCAGGCTCCAAAGCCTGGTCCGGAGGTGGAGGCGAACGCAAGGCGCATGCCAGACGCTCCTCCGACGGAGGATGCGGACGGGTTGTCTGCCACCAACTCTGAGGTGGAGAGTGCCATGAACCACAGGCACTGCCGGACAATTCTTCGCGACGCTTGTTTCTCCCAAGGGGCGTTAGATGCCTTCAATTCGGGAGATGCGTACCTCCGTGCCGCTCAAAATGGTCTAGCCAGAGCCACGGAGCAATATGTAAAAGACATATGGGTAAGAAATTTTGGTAATTATATATAGACCAGTAGCCCCCGAGACTTGAAACAGTTAGAATAACTGGTTTAAGGATCATTTGTTATGCAGGTTCTTACAGAAAAGAATTCCCTACTGTCCAAGGAGCTGGAAGAGTGCAAAGCCCAGCTAGAGTCCGCACTATTCGCAGCAGGGGAGCCCAAGGAGACCCCCTCTGGTAATATACACATTGAAAGATAAGTATTTTGCAAAGCACGGCATGGGTGTGAATCTGACAAATGAAATTGCAGATGGCGCCGGATTGAATCCGGAAAGGCAACACCTCCTACGCCAGCTAAAGGTTGGTGAGAAGGTGCTGAAAATGGTGAGGCGGGAGAAGAACAATCTCCAGGATGCCAACACCAAGCTGGGCGTCGAGCTGAAAGATGTTCGTGCCCAGCTGTCAGACTCCGTGAAGGAGAATCAGCGGCTTTGGCACGGCATATTTAGTAAGTCCTTGAACGAACCTTTAAAAGAAAGTTCGGCGGGGAAGTCAACTAACAGAGCAATGTCTGTAGGTGTGCTAACAGGTCGTCCTGCAGAGGAGATGCCCGGTGAGGGAGTCCTGGATTAGGGGGTGTTCGGGTAGCCGGACTGTACCTTCAGCTGGACTCCAGGACTATGAGGATACAAGATTGAAGACTTCGTCCCGTGTCCGGATGGGACTTTCCTTGGCGTGGAAGGCAAGCTTGGCGATGCGGATATTCAAAATCTCCTACCATTGTAACCGACTTGGTGTAACCCTAACCCTCTTCGGTGTCTATATAAGCCGGAGGGTTTTAGTCCGTAGGCCAACTTCTTCATCATACAACAATCATACCATAGGCTAGCTTCTAGGGTTTAGCCTTCTTGATCTCGTGGTAGATCTACTCTTGTACTACCCCTATCATCAATATTAATCGTGCAGGACGTAGGGTTTTACCTCCATCAAGAGGGCCCGAACCTGGGTAAAACATTGTCTCCCTTGTCTCCTGTTACCATCCGCCTAGACACACAGTTCGGGACCCCCTACCCGAGATCCGCCGGTTTTGACACCGACATTGGTGCTTTCATTGAGAGTTCCTATGTGCCGTCACAATTAGGAAGGATGCCTCTTCCCATCTTTAAAGATGGCGCCGTTACTAAGGGAGCTTTGGCTGTCGGCCAAACTCTCTGGCTAGGCGGTTTTCTCATGACTGCCTGTTCGGCCATTGCACCGACGGTGACCTCTTGGGTCATAAAAAGCAATCTTCACGTCAGCTCGGAGCTCGTCGAGCAGTTAGATCCAATGGAGCTCTCCTCCGTAAACAAGCTCTTAGATCGCATCGCCGCCTTGGGTGTCACTACGGATTATGACCAGGTTGGGCTTAAACCCGATCTAAGAGAAATTAATTCTCCCCAAGTCACCCATCATGTTGCCGTGGTAGAGGCACAGTGCGGCGACTTTTCACCTATCTTAAGGACTAGCTACGTCCGTATTCCCGATCCCTCCAAGCCGGATACCCGCGGAGGGGAGGAGGTAACTCAAGACCTGAACTTAGAATCAGGCAACGGGCTAGATTCACTGGACAACATCCAGGAATCCAAACTTCAGAGTTTGGAAACTCCTTGGCCTCTGAGTCTTAGATTGGGTGAAGTCCCGGATTTAATTCCACCCACCCACCCGAACATAAGCAATCTATCCCAAATCAGGCAAAAGCCTGAAGAAACAGTACATCATTACTGGGCAAGGTTCCTCCTGGTTATGAACAGGATAAAGGACTGCCGCGAGGAAGACGCAATCTCAATCTTTTGCAATAATTGCACGGACAAGGGAATCCTCAACGCCACAGGTCGTTGTGAGCTTACACGCTTCGCTAACTTGGCGTCCATAGTACAAAAATATTGTGCGATGGAAAGCGCCCAGAAAACCGAAACTAAATTTTGGGACAATCCGGCCCTGAATAGAAACCTCGTCCGAAATAAAAGGGTGCATCATCATCAGACACCCGGGTTAAAAACCAAAAAACCAAAACCCTCTACAGGGCATGGAACCGTACTGGAGGGATGGCTTAATGGACCCTGTAAAACTCATAGTACAGAGGACGCCACACCAACTCACAGCCTTAGAGCATGTTGGATACTCTGGTAGGTGGCCAAAAGGGGCGAAGATCTCCTAATTCCGGAGACCGCAGAAAGCCACCTCAGGGACTCCAGTACAGTCTTAACAGTCTTCGAGACTTTCGCATCAAATAATATGCGAAAAAGAACACTCCGCAGCCTCGCCCAAGTCTATCAAGTAGCAACAATAAACCCATGGAGTGACACGGCTATTAATTTTAATGCCAGTGATGAACCTAAATTCCGAATAGCTCGAGCACCAGCCGCATCGGTACTCAGTCCTATAGTGGACGGCTTTCGCCTGACCAAGGTACTCATGGACGGAGGCAGCGGATTGAACCTCATTTATGAGGAAACCCTTCAAAAAATGGAAATAGACTGGAACCGCATTGAGCGAAGCAGCACAACCTTTAGAGGAATAATCCCCAGTCGGGAAGCGCGCTGTGTAGGAAAAATCACACTAGATGTGGTGTTCGGCACGCCGGATAATTATAGATCCGAAGAGGTCACATTCCAGGTGGCCCCGTTCAGTAGCGGATACCACGCTCTGCTGGGGCGGGAAGCCTTTACAATCTTCCAAGCAATACCCCATTATGGGTACATGAAGCTCAAGATGCCCGGGCCGAACGGAATCATCACTCTCGCTAGTGATCCGAACATAGCACTCCGCGCCGAAAACAAGACAGTCGCATTGGCCCTTGAGGCACTATCGGAAGCCCTAGTGGCTGAGGAACTGACTACGCTGCGCTCCACGGTAAACAGGGACGATGTGATACTCAACAAAAGATCCAAGTCCACCTCCTTTAAATCAGCGGATGAAATAGTCAAATTCCAGGTCCATCCAACGGACCCCAATAAAACAGCTTCCATCGGGGCATGATTAAACCCCAACGTACACGCCGCACTGCGAGAATTCCTACGGGAGAACTGGGACATTTTTTCCTGGCACCCTTCAGACATGCCAGGAATCCCACGCAGGCTGGCCGAACATAGCTTAAATATCCTAAAAGGATTCAAACCTATCAAACAAGCCCTTCGGCGTTTCTCTGAGCCCAAGAGACAGGCAATGGGAGAGGAGCTAGCCAAACTTTTGGAGGCCGAATTCATCAGAGATATAAAACATCCGGACTGGCTAGCAAACTTGGTGATGGTACCAAAGAAGGACAAATCCTGGCGCCTGTGCATTGAATTCAAAGACCTTAACAAGGCCTGCCCAAAGGATCCCTTCCCCCTCCCCCGCATCAATCAAATTATCGACGCCACTGCAGGACACGATTCGTTGTGCTTCCTCGACGCATACTCCGGTTACCATCAAATCAAGATGGCTGAGTCAGACCAAGCCGCAAGGGCATTCATCACCCCATACGGCCCGTTCTGCTTCAACACAATGCCTTTCGGGCTCAAAAACGCCGGCGCAACATATCAGCGCATGATTCAGACATGTGTGGCAAACCAGATCGGCAAAAAAGTAGAGGCATACGTGGATGATGTGGTTGTAAAAACAAGACATGTTGAATCTCTAGTAGACGACTTGAGGCTTACATTTGACA
This sequence comes from Triticum urartu, assembly GCF_003073215.2. Taxonomy (NCBI): domain Eukaryota; kingdom Viridiplantae; phylum Streptophyta; class Magnoliopsida; order Poales; family Poaceae; genus Triticum; species Triticum urartu. The sequence goes on from NC_053028.1 coordinate 535,850,468, forward strand.
ACCTCCGAGCGTATGATATCAAGCTAAATCCGGAAAAATGCGTTTTTGGCGTTCCAGCCGGAAAGCTCTTGGGCTTCATTGTATCCGGTAGAGGAATCGAAGCAAATCCAGCCAAGATCCGAGCTTTGTCACAATTGGATATCCCAAAAGACCTCAAACAAATACAAAAATTAACCGGATGCGTGGCGGCCCTAAGCCGCTTTATCTCCCGTTTGGGAGAAAAGGCGTTACCCCTCTATCGCCTCCTTCGGCGCACCGAACACTTCGAGTGGACGGATGCCGCCACGGCCGGACTCGAGGAAATAAAAGCCATATTGGCAACCAACCCTGTCCTGGCCGCGCCAAACATCGGCGAACCAATGCTATTGTACATTGCAGCAACCCATCAAGTTGTCAGCGCAGTACTCGTCGTCGAGCGGGAAATGGACGGACACAAATTCCCCCTCCAAAAGCCGGTTTACTATGTGTCCACTGTCCTCACCCCATGCAAATCACGATACCCACATTATCAAAAGATTACATATGCAGTATTCATGGCATCCCGGAAGCTACGACACTACTTTCAAGAGTGTTCAATCACAGTAGCATCGGAAGTACCACTCAACGATATCATAAACAACCGTGACGCAACGGGCCGGATTGCAAAATGGGCCATCGAGCTCCTCCCGTTCGACATAACTTATAGGCCATGACGAGCTATCAAATCGCAAGTTTTGGCCGACTTCGTCGCAGAATGGACGGAGGCCGAACTCCCTAAAGATTACGGCACATATTCAAACTGGATCATGCACTTCGACGGTTCCAAAATGTTGGCTGGACTAGGGGCCGGCGTCGTTTTGACGTCCCCCACACGAGACACAGTTCAATATGTGCTCCAGATTATGTACACGGACTCCAACAATGCAGCCGAATATGAGGCCCTTTTACATGGTCTTCGGATGGCAGTATCCATGGCCATTCAACGCCTAGAGGTGCGCGGGGATTCGAACCTCGCGATATCCCAAATCAATGGAGACTTCGATGCCAAGGACCCAAAAATGGCAGCTTACCGCAACGCCGTCCTCAAAATGTCAGCTCGGTTTGAGGGGCTCGAATTTCACCATATAGCCCGAGAAAATAATCAGGCGGCAGACGTCCTGGCACGCATCGGCGCAAAACGTGATGCGGTCCCCCCCCCAACATCTTCCTGGAAAGGCTGTTCAAGCCATCCGTAGTATGGGAAGGGGAATATGGCAATATTAGCCCGGACCCAACCGCACTGTCTGACGCCGAACAATCTGATATAATCGGAGGCTCTGCCAATGAAATCACAACCTCAGCCCACGTACTAATGGCCATTATCGCCCCGTGGACAGAACCATTCCTAGCCTACCTTACTAGGCAGGAACTCCGAGAGGACCAAAATGAGGCACGCTGTATAGTGCGGCGATCTAAAGCCTATAAAGTCCATGAGGGAGAACTTTATAAGAAAAGCACTACCGGAGTACTTCAAAGGTGTATCTCCGAATAGGAAGGGCGGAACCTGCTGGCTAAAATTCATGCCGGACTCGGTGGCCATCACGCCGCAGCCCGGTCCCTTGTAAGCAAGGCTTTCCGTACAGGCTTTTAATGGCCAACGACCCGGGCGGACGCTCAGGACTTGGTCCAAAAATGCGTCGGTTGCCAGCTTTTTGCAAACCAAAGCCACATGCCACCCACCGCCCTCCAAACTATCCCCATCACTTGCCCTTTCGCGGTCTGGGGGCTTGACATGGTGGGACCCCTTAAAGGCGGAACCCACAAGAAAAAATACTTACTGGTCATGGTGGATAAGTTCACCAAACGGATAGAAGCCAAGCCTGTTAAGATGGCCGAATCCGGACCTGTGATAGACTATATATCCGGGGTCGTACACCGTTATGGCGTCCCCCACAGCATCATCACCGATAACGGCACGAACTTTACGGCCGATGAGGTAAAACTCTGGTGCAAAAACATGGGCATCAAGCTCGATTACGCTTCCGTCTATCACCCACAAACTAACGGTCAGGTCGAACGTGCAAATGGTCTCATCATGAGCGGCATCAAACCCAGATTAGTGCGGTCCCTCAAGGAATCTAACACGCACTGGGTAGAGGAGCTCGACTCCGTACTCTGGGGGCTGCGGACCATGCCGAATCGCACCACCGGATACACACCATTTTTTATGGTGTACGGTGTAGAGGCAGTCTTGCCCTGCGACATAATTCATGACTCACCTCGAGTGCGCATGTACGAAGAAAGGGAAGCCGAGCTCGATCGGCAGGAAAGTTTGGACACCTTAGAGGAGGAGCGCGACGTGGCAAAAGCCCATTCCACATTCTATCAACAGCAGGCTCGAAGATATCAAAGCACAGAAGTGCGGGCCAAAAACTACAACGTTGGCGAATTAGTTCTACGCCTGCCTGACAAGAAAAAGGAAAAGCTGAAGCCCAAGTGGGAAGGTCCGTTCATAATCGACCAAGTCCTGACCGGTGGAGCATACCGCCTACGAGATGCGTCGGATAACCGACTCGAGCCGAACCCATGGAACGCAGCCCGTCTCCGAAGATTCTATGCCTAACGCCGGACTCTGTGTTTGTCTCCTTCCTCCGTCCACTTTTTACATTTTCTGTCATTTCTCTCCTTCCCCTCTTTTCTTTTATAGCCCTTAAAGGCTCCTCAAGTGATGTGCTACTTGCGCTCATTAAACCTGGGGGCTTCTTTAACAGAAGCTTATTTACTCGGGCTTCACACCCACCACATGTGTTAAACTTCCGCATGTACCTTTTCTTCACCATTATATGCATCGATATGACTTAAGTTTTGGCCAAGCTGGGTTGCCTGGCTCCTGTGCTTACCCCTACGTTCCCGATTGTTCGGCTAGGTGGTAAAGGGAGCACCTCTACGATTGTTACTGCCGGATCAGCCGGATGTGTACCTCAGACTGGGCGAAGCCGAAAGCTAGCGTTCTTAAGGGAATATTCGGTCGGTGAACTAAAAGATGACCTTTTTCACTTATATATGCCCCCAGATGATTTTCCTGCGTTTGCAGTCTAGACATGCACTTTAGGGCATGCCTCCCAGAGAAAGGAACCCCTAACGGAACTATTATCTCTGGAAGATGTTTCTTACTAACCATGTAATATAACATAACTAGTTGGGCACTTGTCCGATAAAGCACTAATGACCCCTACGCCTGGTCTCCATGCATACCCCGGTTCTTACATAACCGATAGGGTATTTGGACACACTCCGGACCGTCAGGTCCTGAGGTCGAAGCGAAAAGGTCGGCAACGACAAACGATCTACAATCCGGCTAGAAGGCATTACACATGTCAATCAACAATTACATAGTCACTCTGACTGATTGTATTCCTCCTCAATACCATCTAACAGGCTGCCTAACTTACAGTCCTGCTGGGAATACTTTGCGGCCAATTCTACTTGGCCGTACACTAAGCTTACAGGGATCTCCTTCCCGTCAGGCCCCACAGGTCCGACCTCGGCCATGTGGTTTGGGTCAGACTTCGTGTACCGCGTCTTCACCATGGCCGAGGCCTCCCTGGCGCCTTGTCGGCAGGCCGCTATCTTCCATAACTGGAAGCGCCGCCGAGCTCCCTTAAGATTCTCTGAAAGCTCTCCAAGGCCCTCGGCCATGGAGTGGGAAGGCCATAAGGCTTGGGCAACGCCCCGCATCGCCTGCCGAACTCGCTCGTGCGGTTGCGAGAGCTCGGGAAGAAGGTCACCCGTAGAACCGGGCATCTCCTCTGTAGGACGACCCGTTAGCATACCTACAGACATTACTCTGTTAGTCGACTTCCTCGCCGAACTCTTTCTTTCAAAGATTCGCTTAAGCACTTACTAAATATGCCGCGTCGAAGCCGCTGATTCTCCTTAGTGGAGTCCGACAGCTGGCCACGAACATCTTTAAGTTCAACGTCCAGCTTGGTGTTGCCGTCCTGAAGATCATTCTTCTCCCGCCTCACCCTTGTCAGCACACTCTCACCGGCCTCTATCCGGCGTAAGAGTTGTTGCCTCTCCGGATCCAGTCCGGCGCCATCTGCAATATGATTTGTCAGATTTACACCCACGCCGCACTTCGCAAGATGTTAATCTTTCGAAGTATATCTTACCAGAGGGGGTCCCTTTGGGCTCCCCTGCCGCGGCTAGTGCGGCCTTTAGTTGGGCTTTGCACTCTTCCAGCTCCTGGGACAGTACGGTATTCTTCTCTGTAAGAACCTGCATAACAAATGATCCTTAAATCAGTTACTCTAACTGTTTCAAGTCTCGGGGGCTACTGGTATATATATATTTACCAAAATTTTCTTACCCGTATGTCTTTTACATATTTCTCCATGGCTCTGGCTAAACCATTTTGACCGGCACGGAGGTACGCATCTCCCGAATTGAAGGCATCTAATGCCTCTTGGGAGAAACAAGCGTCACGAAGAACTGTCCGGCGACGCCTGTGGTTCATGGCACTCTCCACCTCGGAATTGGTGGCAGACAGCCTGTCCGCATCCTCTGTCGGAGGAGTGTCCGGTGCGCGCCTTGTGTTCGCTTCCACTTCCGGGCCAGGCATTGGAGCCTGGCTGGTGGAGGCACGATTGGCAACCTCTCCGGATGTAGTCCGGCGAGGTCTCTTTGTCCTGAAGATAGCACGAACGTTAATATACCCTGAAGGAATAGCACCAGGGAAAAAGAGGGTGCGCTATACCTTTGCGTCGGCGTCTCAGTCCGGACTACATTCCTTTTTACCCCACGGGACCCTGCGGCCCCTCGTTGGCTAGCCGCCGCAGGTTCGGCCTCCCGCCTCGGAAACCTCCCCTGCAAAACACGGTCGTTGTCAGGAAAACTGAAATACGTGAGAATGGATTCCTTCTCAAGGGGATGAGACTCCGCTCTCTGTTACCTGGGAGGCCGGGATTAACCCTGGGTAATCAGCCGTAATGGCCACCAAGGCGTTGTCCTTGCTCAGTTGATGGAACACCCCATCAATCAGCTCCACAGATATGTCTGGATCCTCTTGAGAGGCCGGGTCGAGGGACCTTCCTGGGTCCTCGGGTTGTGGAGGAGGGCTGTTTATTTCCTTAACAGCCCGGCGTAGTTCCTGCGTTGAAGTCGTTAGACTAAATATTTGACAATGGGAATACAAAACGGATGGGCAAGTAAATGCGGCCGCTTACCCAGCTTGGTGGATTGTGCATAGAGAATCCACCCGGTGGGTTGACGCGGAGAAATTCCTCCTCTTCTCCCTTATACAAAGTGGACAAGATCTTTAGTAGAGCGGCAGCCGAATCCGGCCCTTTGCGGCCGTAGCGAGTGGTGTCGTCCTCCCCGTTGAAGTCCCACATGGGGTGGCTTCTATATTGAAGTGGCTGCACCCCCCGCATAATGCATTCGGCCATAACCCCGATCATGGTCAGTCCGGAATGGGCTAACAATCTTATTCGGCCCAGCAGGTAAACGATGTCCCTGTCACTTTCCCTCTGAGGGCTCCACGGACGCCAGCTCAGGCGCTTCTTTAAGGGAGCACCGTCGAACTCAGGGAGGCCGATCCGAACAGGATCCGGCAGCGGGACGTCCTCTATATAAAACCATTCCAAAGGCCAGTCTTCGGACGCCTTCTTTGGGGTTCCGGAGAGATATCCGGTCCCGGCGATACGCCACACTTCGGCTCCGCCCACTTGATATATAGACCCCTTTTGAGAGCGGGGCACCAGGCAGAATAACCTCTTCCACAGCGTGAAATGAGCCTCAACACCCAGGAATAGCTCGCAAAGGGCGACGAAGCCCGTGATATGCAATATAGAGCCGGGCGTGAGATTGTGCAGCTGGAGGCCGTAGAACTCCAGAAGCCCGCGAAGAAAGGGATGAATTGGAAATCCAAGTCCTCTTACGAGATAAGGGACGAGACACACCCGCTCTCCTTTGGAGGGATTGGGGGTGCTCTCCGCTTGCTCTCTGCCATTAAAGGTGGCGAGTCCGGCTCGGACTGGGGCCATATAGGCCTGAGGGAGAAATCCCTTGGCCTGAAGCGACACTAGCTCGCTGTGCGGGATGGAGCACCTCTCCCAGTCTCCAGGTTTAGGACTGGAAGGGCGAGAGGAGGAGCTGCGACGGCTGGCATGTTGGAATGGACCTTTGCTGGAGGCACTCTGATGATTACCCGCGGAAAGGAGAAGGTGTGTGTCACACCCTAGTTAGTTCAAGCATTAGAGTGTGCATCATGTTTAAATTCCTCTTAATTTTGAAATGGGGAAGACAGAACCCCCAACCCCCCCCCCCCTGGAAACAACTAGGGTTTACTAAAATTATTTTTCAATGAACCTGAAATGCCCTTCTAAAAAGTTCACTCTCTTTGTCTTGGGTTAGAACCTCTGGCAAAATTGGTGCACAATTTTCTAGGTCAATAGAAGGTCATTGAATTAAATCATAAGTATTTGATTTTGGGCATTTAACTGCTATAAAATAATTTAAATGCTCAAATAATTCTGGAAATAAATGTTGCTGTTGGTAATATTCTAAACAGAGCCCACAATTATTTTCAGGATTTTTGGAAACGTTTTAGTATTTTTAATAAAGCCCAACAGTTGCAGTTAAATAGAAAAACAGAAACAAATCAAAAAAAAGAGAGAGAGGGAAGCCCACCTGGGCCTTACCTGTGCTGGCCCAGCCCACCTGGCTCGGCCCAGCCGACTGGCCTTGCCAGTCGTCGTCCTCCTCCCGCCAGGAGGACGAGGAGCGCGTGGCCGGCGCCCGCGGCCACACGCCGGCCACCTCCTGCTTCTGCCGACGCCCTGGAGACGTCCAGGGATGCCACGCCGACCCCCACATTCCCCTCTCATCCTCCCTCACTCTCCCCCTCGTCTCCCTCACCCTCTCCCGCGATGGCCGAGCGCGATCCTCGCTGCCGTTCGCCGTAGACGTCACCAGAGCCACCCCTCGCCCCTCCGACAAGCCCAATAGCTCCGCCTCATCGCCCTGGACCTCTCCGCTGACCCGCGCGACTCCAAACGCCGCCGAACGCCGTCTTCACCCTCGTCTTCAACCTCGGGCACCCGAGCCGTCTTCGATCGATTCGGCGCCGCCAGGACCTCCCCGAGCTCGCTGACCCCCTCTCCGACCCTGCTGTGAGCTCCTCTTCCTCTTCCCCTAGCTCCCGTGCTCGTTTGGCCTCTGTAGTTGCCACTTCCACCGCACCTGAAAGCTCCCTGCCGCCGGCCATGGCGCCGTCGTGGCTAGAGCCACAGTGGCTCGAAGCCAAGCTCACCGTTGTGCTCAGCGCAGCACCAGGAGGCCGTAGCCACCACCAGCTCCTTCTCCCGTGCACCGTAGCGTCGAACCCCAACCCCGTCCAAACTCCGTCCGCCGCTGTCGAGCTCGCCGGCGTCATTTCCGGCGTCCCCGTGTCCAACCACTTGCACCACTGGATGCGGCAGCTCCCCAGCTACGCGTAGCACGTCTCCACCGGCGATTTGGTCACCGGAGGACCAAATCCGAAGCTCTCCACCGTCTCGGCCTCGCCGGCGACTCAACGCCGGCGGGATTAGCCCCGCTAACCAAGGGTTTGACCCCAGTTTGACTCCATCTGAGACACTGATGTGTGGGGCCGGCTTCTAACTAATTTAGATTAGTTTAAATTAGAGCTAATCACTCTGTTAGAGGTTAATGACGCCGTTAACTACCCCTCTCTCACTGACATGTGGGCCCAGAGCCTAACTAACCCAGTTTAGTGCTAACTAAACACTAACCAACTCTGTTAGTTAGCTGAGAGACTGACAGAAGGGGCCCACCAGTCAGGTTTGACCTGGGCTGGCGCCTTTGACCCGCTGACGTCACAGTGACGCAGTGCTGACGCATTAATTCAATTTCTGGATTTATTCTTTAATAGGAAATTCCAGAAAATAATCAAAACTTCTAAAAATAATAGAAAATCAACCATAGCACCAAATGCAAAGATTTATATATGAAAAATGATCAGAAAAATTCAATCTATCCATCTGTAATGGTTTCATGCATGACAAAACAAGTTAAACTTGCTGTTTAAGAAGAATGAGGTAATGCACTAATAAAGCCATGTTTAATAAGCTAATAATTGAATCTTTGACTCAAATGAGTTCATCCCTTTCTGTTTTAGCTTGCATTAGGCCAAGACACCTTCATCTTGCCATGTCATATCATGCATCATATTGTTGCATATTGCCATGTGTTGATTATGTTTCGGTGTGTCTTTCGTGGTAGGTTCTGCCTCCGAGGATAACCCCGAGTATCCGTCTGAAGGGCAGTACCCTACTACCACTACAACAGGCAAGCAACCCATTGATCATTCCGATACAAAACCATGTTCTCGCTTCTGCTCTTGTTTACTGCATTAAGACAACGCGATTCAAACTGCTGTGTGTTTCGGTAGTTGAACCCTTATCCTCTGCATGACCTGTCATTGCCACAGTAACTAGATGAAACCCACTAGCATGTGTAGGAGTTGTTTGAGCCATATATGTGATTCCTACCTTGCTATGCCTGCTATGCTTAGAGTTGTGTCAGGTCTGGTTCATCTGGGTGATGGGCTAGAGTGACATGATATGTCGGTAATGTGAGGAATGTGTTGGACATGTTTTGGTAAAGGTATTGACGAGAGGCCATGTAGGAGTACGTGGTGGGTTGTTTCATTGAGACCCTCCATAAGAACTGAGATCTGTATGCGTGATTTAAGATTCAGCTACTACCACACATTGGGCCCTGAAATATGACCCCGCTCGACTTACTGACCCCTCTCGCCCTCTGTCCAGGAGTTGCAACTAGTTTCTGGTGTTTGTAGGACATGTGTTGGCGGCCGTGCGTAGCGCTGACCCTAGGGGTGGGCTATGATGCGGTAGATACACTGTGGCTGGGTATGCCGGGCGCCCGTTTGGCGTCTCGGGACCCTGTACACATCGTTTGGGGCCGTTGAGGACACCCCGGCCGGATTTCCTTGCGGATGGAACCTGAATAGGCGATAAACCTGGACTAGAGACTTGTGAGGTTAGTCAGGTCGTGGTCTACACCCACGGCGGTTTTCGCTTGAAGTCTGCTGAGCACATGTCGTGTGCAGACGCTAAGTGGTGGAAACATGTGTGATGAAGTACACCCCTGCAGGGTATAAAACTATTCGAATACCCGCGTCCGCGGTAAAGGACTACTTGGTTGCCTATGCAGTTCATAGACAAGTTAATGGATACTACTAAAAGACTCAAGATAAGTGTGAGTACCGAGGATGGCCCTCTCGTAGGATGACGAGGGAGGATCCTCGGTGGAGTATTGTGTTGGTGAGTAGTGGACTCGTGTGCGAAAACTATTTTTACTGGTGGAGTTCCATAGGATAGCTTAGCCAAGAGTCAAAGCTGGCTTGCTGCAATAACCCCACCACCTTCTTGAGAATAAGCATGTATAGTAGGTTCTGTTGTAAGACTTGCTGAGTACCCTTGTACTCATGTTTGCTTAACTACTGTTTTCAGACGATAACACCGCTCCCTCCGATGGGTTCTACGTAGACCTTGACGTCGACGAGTGACTAGCCACCCAGGTGGTGATCCTGGCCATGGAGGGCCCTATGTAGATAGACAGGCTTCGAGAAGCCTTCTTTCTTTCTAGTGTCTGTACACAGACTAGTTGCTTCCGCATGTGCTTGTATGATTGTATGACTGAGTGTCGGGTCATGTGACCCCTATCTGTATGAACATGTTATGTATGGCTCTCTGGAGCCTTTAAATAAAGTACTTGAGTTGTAGAGTTTTGTTGTGATGCCATGTTGTATGTACTCATATCGGGCATATTGTGTGTATGATTGAAATGCTTGGTATGAGTGGGATCCGACAATCTAGTTGTTTATCCTTGGCAGCCTTTCTTATGGGGAAATGTAGTCTAGTGTTCCTCGAGCCATAGTAGTCCGCTACAGCCCGGTTCACCGGAGTCCTGCTAGCCCAGCACTACTGTTCAGGACACTTGACTGGCCGGCATGTGTTTCACTTCGTTCCTATGTCTGTCCCTTCGGGGAAATGTCACGCGGTGACTTCCGGAGTCCTGCCTAGCCTGCTACAGCCCGGGTTCCCCAAAGTCCTGTTAGCCCAGTGCTACAGCCCGGAATCACTCGCTGATGATCGACATGCTCGATGTGATTCATGTATGCCTGTCTCCATAGGTCTGTGCCGCTTTGGGTTCACGACTAGCCATGTCGGCCCGGGTTCTCTGTCATATGGATGCTAGCGGCACTATCATATACGTGAGCCAAAAGGCACAAACGGTCTCGGGCCATGGTAAGGCGACACCCGTGGGATACCGTGCGTGAGGCCGCAAAGTGATATGAGGTGTTACCGACTAGATCGATGTGGCTTGGAATCGCGGTCCTGACTGTGTGGTTTGGATCTGAATCCCCATCCCATTAAATAGGTGACTCGTTTATGCAGCTAGGGGTGTGAATGTAAAAATACCCTGACTTTTCACATTCATTTGATACGTGGAAGACGGTCATTATTGGGCGTGGAAGCCAAGGTGCGCTACATTACGAAAATCGGACATTATTCAGCAGGTACACGGAATTTGGAGAAGAACCCGCCTTACAATGCTGAAGACAATCTGCGCGCCGGACTCGTCGTCATTGAAGCCTGGTTCGGGGGCTACTGAGGGAGTCCTGGATTAGGGGGTGTTCGGGTAGCCGAACTGTACCTTCAGCCGGACTCCAGGACTATGAAGATACAAGATTGAAGACTTCGTCCTGTGTCCGGATGGGACTTTCCTTGGCGTGGAAGGCAAGCTTGGTGATGCGGATATTCAAGATCTCCTACCATTGTAACCGACTTGGTGTAACCCTAACCCTCTCCGGTGTCTATATAAGCCGGAGGGTTTTAGTCCGTAGGCCAACTTCTTCATCATACAACAATCATACCATAGGCTAGCTTCTAGGCTTTAGCCTTCTCGATCTCATGGTAGATCTACTCTTGTACTACCCCTATCATCAATATTAATCGAGCAGGACATAGGGTTTTACCTCCATCAAGAGGGCCCGAGCCTGGGTAAAACATTGTGTCCCTTGTCTCCTGTTACCATCCGCCTAGACGCACAGTTCAGGACCCCCTACCCGAGATCCGCCGGTTTTGACACCGACACCCGGTTCTACGGGTGATCTTCTTCCCGAGCTCTCACAACTGCTCAATCGAGTTCGGCACGCGATGCAAGGCGTCGCCCAGGCCCTGAGGCCATCCATCTCCATGCCCGAAGGTCTTGGAGAGCTTGTGGAGAAGCTAAAGGGAGCACGGCGGCGCTTCTGATTGTGGAAGGTGTCGGCCTGCCGTCAAGGTGCTAGGGAGGCCTGCGCCATGGTGAAGACGCGGTACTCAAAGGCTGACCCCAACCACATGGCCGAGGTCGGTCCTATAGGGACCGATGGGAAGGAGATCCCTGTAAGCTTAGTATACGGCCAAGTAGAGTTGGCCGCAAAGTATTCCCAGCAGGAATGTAAATTAGACAGCCTGTTAGATGGTATTGAGGAGGAATACAATCAGTCAAAATGACTGTGTAATTTAATTGACATTTATAATGCCTTCTACCCGGATTGTAGATCATTTGTCATGGCCGACCTTTTCGCTTCAGCCTCGGGACCTGACGGTCCGGAGTGTTTCCGAATTCCCATACGGTTATATAAGAACCGGGGAATGCATGGAGACCAGGCGTAGGGGTCATTAGTGCGTGAACAGACAAGTGCCCGACTAGTTATGTTATATTACATGGTTAGTAAGAAACATCTTCCAGGGAGAATAGTTCCGTTAGGGGTTCCTTCCCCTGGGAGGCATGCCCTAAAGTGCATGTCCATGCTGCGAAAAGAAACGCAGGAAAAACATCTGGAGGCATATAGAAAAATAAAAAAAGATCATCTTTAGTTCACCGACCAAATATTCCCTTAAGAACGCTAGCTTTCGGCTTCACCTAGTCTGAGGTACACGTCCGGCTGACCCGGCAGTAACAATCGCAGAGGTGCTCCCTTTACCACCTAGCCGAACAATCGGGAACGTAGGGGTAAGCACAGGAGCCAGGCAACCCGGCTTGGCCAAAACTTAAGTCATATCGATGCATATAATGGTGAATAAAAGGTACATGCGGAAGCGTAACACATGTGTTGGGCATGAAGCCCGTATAAATAAGCTTCTGTTTGAAGAAGCCCCCAGGTTTAATGAGCGCGGATAGCGTGTCACTTTATGAGCCTTTAAAGGCTATAAGAGAGAGAGAGAGAGAAGGAGAGAAATGTAAGACAAAAAGTATATAAAAAATGGACAGAGTAAGGAGACAAACACAGGATCCGGCGCTAGGCACAGAATCTTCAGAGACGGGCTGTGTTCCATGGGTTCGGCTCGAGTCGGTTATCCGATGTATTTCGCAGGCGGTACGCTCCGCCAGTCAGGACTTGGCCAATTATGAAGGGACCTTCCCACTTGGGCTTGAGTTTGTCCTTTTTTTTGTCTGGCAGTCGTAGAACTAATTCGCCAACGTTGTAATTTTTGGCCCGTACTTCTCTGCTTTGGTATCTTCGAGCCTGATGTTGATAGAATGCGGAACAGGCTTTTGCCACGTCACGCTCCTCCTCTAACGCGTCCAAACTGTCCTGCCGATCGAGCTCGGCTTCTCTTTCTTTGTACATGCGCACTCGAGGTGAGTCATGAATTATGTCGCAAGGCAAAACTGCCTCTGCGCCGTACACCATAAAGAATGATGTGTATCCGGTGGTGCGATTCCGCGTGGTCCACAGCCCCCAGAGTACAGAGTCGAGCTCCTCTATCCAGTGCGTGTTAGATTCCTTGAGGGACAGCACTAATCTGGGTTTAATGCCGCTCATGATAAGACCATTTGCACGTTCGACCTGGCCTTTAGTTTGTGGGTGATAGACGGAAGCATAATCGAGCTTGATGCCCATGTTTTTGCACCATAGTTTTACCTCGTCGGCCGTAAAGTTCGTGCCATTATCAGTGATGATGCTGTGGGGGACGCCGTAACGGTGTACAACCCCGGATATAAAGTCTATCACAGGTCTGGATTCGGCCGTCTTGACAGGCTTGGCTTCTATCCATTTGGTGAACTTATCCACCATGACTAGTAAGTATTTGTGCTTGTGGGTTCCGCCTTTAAGGGGTCCAACCATATCAAGCCCCCAGACCGCAAAGGGCCAAGTGATGGGGATAGATTGGAGGGCGGTGGGTGGCATATGGCTTTGGTTTGCAAAGAGCTGGCAACCGGTGCATCGTTGGACTAAGTCCTGGGCGTCTGCCCGGGCCGTCGGCCAGTAAAAGCCTGTACGGAAAGCCTTGCTCACAAGGGACCGAGCTGCAGCGTGATGACCGCCAAGTCCGGCATGAATCTCCGCCAGGAGGTTCCGCCCGTCCTCTTCGGAGATGCACCTTTGAAGGACTCCGGTAATGCTTTTCTTATAAAGCTCTCCCTCGTGGATTTTGTAGGCTTTGGATCGCCGCACTATGCAGCGTGCCTTGTTTTGGTCCTTGGGGAGTTCCTGCCTAATAAGGTAGGCGGGGAATGGTTCTATCCACGGGGCGATGACGGCCATTATTACATGGGCTGAAGGTGTTATTTCATTGGCAGAGCCGCCGATTGTGTCAGAATGTTCGGTGTCGGGCAGTGCGGTTGGGTCCGGGATGTTGTTGTGCGGCTCCCCTTCCCATACTACGGATGGCTTGAATAGCCTTTCCAAGAAGATGTTGGGGGGGACTACATCGCGTTTTGCGCCAATGCGTGCCAGGACATCTGCCGCCTGATTATTTTCCCGGGCTATGTGGTGAAATTCAAGCCCTTCGAATTGAGCTGACATTTTTAGGACGGCGTTGCGGTAAGCCGCCATCTTTGGATCCTTAGCGTCGAAGTCTCCATTTATTTGGGATATTGCGAGGTTCTAGTCCCTGCGCACCTCTAGGCGTTGAATGCCCATGGATACTGCCATCCGGAGACCATGTAAAAGGGCCTCATATTCGGCTGCATTGTTGGAATCTGTGTAGATAATCTGGAGTACGTATTGAACTGTGTCTCCTGTGGGGGACGTCAAAACGACGCCAGCCCCCAGTCCAGCCAACATCTTGGAGCCATCAAAATGCATGGTCCAATTTGAATATGTGCCGTACTCTTTAGGGAGTTTGGCCTCCGTCCATTCTGCGACGAAGTCGGCCAAGACTTGTGACTTGATGGCTCGCCGTGGCTTATAAGTTATGTCGAACGGGAGGAGCTCAATGGCCCATTTTGCAATCCAGCCCGTTGCGTCACGATTATTTATAATATCGTTAAGTGGTACTTCCGAGGCTACTGTGATTGAACACTCTTGAAAGTAGTGTCGTAGCTTCCGAGATGCCATGAATACCGCGTACGCAATCTTTTGATAATGTGGGTACCGTGATTTGCAGGGAGTGAGGACAGTGGACACATAATAGACCAGCTTTTGAAGGGGGAATTTGTGTCCGTCCATTTCTCGTTCGACGACGAGCACTGCGCTTACAACCTGACGTGTTGCTGCGATGTACAATAGCATTGGTTCGCCAGTGTTTGGCGCGGCCAGGACTGGGTTTGTTGCCAATATGGCTTTTATTTCGTCGAGTCCGGCCGTGGCTGCGTCCGTCCATTTGAAGTGTTCGGTGCGCCAAAGGAGGCGGTAAAGAGGTAGGGCCTTTTCTCCCAAGCGGGAGATAAAGCGGCTTAGAGCCGCCACGCATCCGGTTAACTTTTGTATTTGTTTGGGGTCCTTTGGGATATCCAGTTGCGACAGAGCTCGGATCTTGGCTGGATTTGCGTCAATTCCTCTACCGGATACAATGAAGCCCAAGAGTTTTCCGGCTGGAACGCCGAAAACGCATTTTTCTGGGTTGAGCTTGATGTCGTATGTTCGGAGGTTATCGAATGTGAGCCTCAAGTCGTCTACTAGAGATTCGACATGTCTTGTTTTGACAACCACATCATCTACATATGCCTCCACTGTTTTGCCGATCTGGTTTGCCAGACATGTCTGAATCATGCGCTGATATGTTGCGCCGGCGTTTTTGAGCCCGAAGGGCATTGTGTTGAAGCAGAATGGACCGTATGGTGTGATGAATGTCATTGCGGCTTGGTCTGATTCTGCCATCTTGATTTGATGGTAGTCGGAGTATGCGTCCAGGAAACACAACGAATCGTGTCCTGCAGTAGCATCGATAATTTGATCGATGCGGGGGAGGGGGAAGGGATCCTTTGGGCAAGCCTTGTTAAGGTCTTTAAAATCAACACACAGGCGCCAGGATTTGTCCTTCTTTGGTACCATCACCAGGTTTGCTAGCCAGTCCGGATGTTTTATATCTCTGATGAATCGGCCTCCAATAGCTTTGCTAGCTCCTCTCCCATGGCCTATCTCTTAGGTTCGGAAAAACGCCGAAGAGCCTGTTTGACAGGTTTGAATCCTGTTTGGATATTTAAGTTGTGCTCGGCCAGCCTGCGTGGGATTCCTGGCATGTCTGAAGGGTGCCAGGCGAAAATGTCCTAGTTCTCTCGTAGGAACTCTCGCAGTGCGGCGTCTATGTCAGGGTTTAACTGTGCCCCGATGGAAGCTGTTTTATTGGGGTCCGTTGGATGGACTTGGAATTTGACTATTTCGTCCGCCGGTTTAAAGGAGGTGGACTTGGATGTTTTGTCGAGTACCACTTCGTCCCTATTCACTGTAGAGCGCAGCGCCGTCAGTTCCTCGGCTACTAGGGCTTCGGATAGTGCCTCGAGGGCTAGTGCGGCTGTCTTGTTTTCGGCACAGAGTGCTATGTCCGGATCACTAGCGAGAGTGATGATCTCGTGGGGCCCGGGCATTTTGAGCTTCATGTACCCGTAATGGGGTATTGCTTGGAAGATTGTAAACGCTTCCCGCCCTAGTAGAGCGTGATAACGGTTGCTGAACGGAGCCACATGGAACGTGACCTCTTCGGACCTGTAATTATCCGGCGTGCCGAACACCACATCTAGTGTGACTTTTCCTGTACAGCGCGCTTCCTGACTGGGAATTATTCCTCTAAAGGTTGTGCTGCTTCGCTCGATGCGGTTCCAGTCTATTTCCATTTTTTGAAGAGTTTCCTCATAAATGAGGTTTAATCCGCTGTCGCCGTCCATGAGTACCTTGGTAAGACGAAAGTCGTCCACTATTGGACTGAGGACCAATGCGGCTGGTGCTCGCGCTGTTCGGAATTTAGGTTCATCATTGGCGTTAAAGGTAATAGCCGTGTCACTCCATGGGTTTATTGTTGCTACTTGGTAGACTTCGGCAAGGCTGCGGAGTGTCCTTTTTCGCATATTATTTGATGCGAAAGTCTCAAAGACTGTTAATACCGTATTGGAGTCTCTGGGGTGGCTTTCTGTGGCCTATGGAATTAGGAGATTTTCGCTGATTTTTGCCACCTGCCGGAGTATCCAACATGCTCTAAGGCTGTGAGTTGGTGTGGCGTCCTCCGTACTGTGAATTTTACAGGGTCCATTAAGCCATCCTTCCAATACGGTTCCATGCCCTGTAGAGGGTTTTTGCTTTTTTGTGCTTGACCCGGGTGTCTGGCGATGATGCACCCGTTTATTTCGGACTGGGTTTGCAGTCAAGGCCGGATTGTCCCAAAATTTTATTTCGGTTTTCCGGGCGCTTTCCATCACACAGTACTTTCCTACTATGGACGCCAAGTCAGCGAAGCGTGTGATATCACGGCGACTTATGGCGTTGAGGATTCCCTTGTCCATGCAATTATTGTAGAAGAATGAAATCGCGTCTTCCTCGCGGCAGTCCTTTATCCTATTCATAACCAGGAGGAATCTGGCCCAGTAATGATGTACTGTTTCTTTGGGCTCTTGCCTAATTTGGGATAGATCGCTAATGTTCGGGTGGGTGGGTGGAATTAAATCCGAAACCTCACCTCATCTGAGGCTCAGAGGCCGAGGAATTTCTGAACTCGAAAATTTGGGTTCCTGGACGTTGTCCAATGAATCCAGTCCGTCGCCTGACTCTAAGTTCAGGTCTTGAGTGATATCCTCCCCTCCGCGGGTATCCGGCTTGGAGGGATCGGGAATCCGGACGTAACGAGTCCTCAAGATAGATGAAGGGTCGCCGCACTATCCCTCTACCACGGCAACATGATGGGTGACTTGGGGAGAGTTAATCTCTCTCAGATCGGGTTTAGGCCCAATCTGGTCGTAATCCGTAGTGACTCCCAAGGCGGCGAAGCGATCCAAGAGCTTGTTTATGGAAGAGAGCTCCATTGGATCTAACTGCTCGCGAGTTCCGAGCTGACATGAAGATTGTTTTCGATGGCCCGCGAGGTCATCGTCGGCGCAGAAGCCGAATGGGCGGTCATAATAAAACCACCTAGCCGGAGGGTTTGGCCGACAGCCAAAGCTCCCTTAGCAACGGTGTCGTCTTTAAAGACGGGGCGAGGCATCCTTCCTGATGGCGACGACACATAGGAACTCTCAATGAAAGCACCAATGTCGGTGTCAAAACCGGCGGATCTCGGGTAGGGGGTCCCGAACTGTGCGTCTAGGCCGGATGGTAACAGGAGGCAAGGGACACGAAGTTTTACCCAGGTTCAGGCCCTCTCGATGGAGGTAAAACCCTACGTCCTGCTTGATTAATATTGATGATATGGGTAGTACAAGAATAGATCTACCACAAGATCAGAGAGGCTAAACCCTAGAAGCTAGCCTATGGTATGATTGTTGTTGTCTATGTTGTCCTACGGACTAAAACCCTCCGGTTTATATAGACACCGGAGAGGGTTAGGGTTACACAAAAGTCGGTTATAATGGTAGGAGATCTGAATATCCGTATCGCCAAGCTTGCCTTCCACGCCAAGGAAAGTCCCTTCCGGACACGGGACGAAGTCTTCAATCTTGTATCTTCATAGTCCAGGAGTCCGGCTGAAGGTATAGTTCGGCTATCCGAACACCCCCTAATCCAGGACTCCCTCATCCCTCGAGCTCCGATCCAGCAAAGTGTTGAGGGAGAGTTTCATCAGCACGACAGCGTGATGACGGTGATGATGTTCTACCGACGCAGGGCTTCGCCTAAGCACCGCTACGATATGACCGAGGTGGAATATGGTGGAAGGGGGCACCGCACACGGCTAAGGAACGATCACGAAGATCCACTTGTGTGTCATCGGGTGCCCCCTTGCCCCCGTATATAAAGGAGGGAGAGGGGGAGGTGCGGCCGGCCCAAGGGGTGCGCCTAGAGGAGTCCTACTCCCACCGGGAGTAGGACTCCTCCCTCTTGCCTTGTTGGAAAAGGAAGGGGGAAGGGAGAAAGAGGAAAGGGGGGTGCCTCCCCCCTTCCTTGTCCTATTCAGACTAGGGGGGAGGGGGCGCGCGGCCTGCCCTGGCCAGCTCTCCTCTTCTCCCTTAGGGCCCATGTAGGCCCAATAACCCCCGGGGGGGTTCCGGTAACCCCCCGGTACTCCGGTAAAATCCCGATTTCACCCGGAACATTTCTGATATCCAAATATAGGATTCCAATATATCAATCTTTATGTCTAGACCATTTCGAGACTCCTTGTCATGTCCGTGATTACATCCGGGACACCGAACAACCTTCGGTACATCAAAACACAAAAACGCTAATTACGATCGTCACCGAACTTTAAGCGTGCGGACCCTACAGGTTCGAGAACTATGTAGACATGACCGAGACACGTCTCCAGTCAATAACCAATAGCAGAACCTGGATGCTCATATTGGCTCCTACATATTCTATGAAGATCTTTATCGGCCAGACCGCATAACAATATACGTTGTTCCCTTTGTCATCGGTATGTTACTTGCCCAAGATTCGATCGTCGGTATCTCAATACCTAGTTCAATCTCGTTACTAGCAAGTCTCTTTACTCGTTCCATAATACATCATCCTGCAACTAAATTATTAGTTGCAATGCTTGCAAGGCTTGAGTGATGTGCATTACCGAGAGGGCCCAGAGATACCTCTCCGACAATCGGAGTGACAAATCCTAATCTTGAAATACGCCACCCAACAAATACCTTCGGAGACACCTGTTGAAAGATCGTGGATGTCGCCTAGAGGGGGGGTGAATAGGCGCTTTAAAATAATTACGGTTTAGGCTTGAACAAATGCAGAATAAACCTAACGGTTAATTTGTCAAGCACAAAACCTAAAACAACTAGGCTCACCTATGTGCACCAACAACTTATGCTAAGCAAGATAAACTACTTAGGTGATAGCAAGATATATGACAAGAAACAATATGGCTATCACAAAGTAAAGTGCATAAGTAAAGGGCTCGGGTAAGAGATAACCGAGGCACGCGGAGACGACGATGTATCCCGAAGTTCACACCCTTGCGGATGCTAATCTCCGTTTGGAGCGGTGTGGAGGCACAATGCTCCCCAAGAAGCCACTAGGGCCACCGTAATCTCCTCACGCCCTCGCACAATGCAAGATGCCGTGATTCCACTAAGGGACCCTTGAGGGCGGTCACCGAACCCGTACAAATGGCAACCCTTGGGGGCGGTCACCGAACCCGTACACTTTGGCAACCCTTGGGGGCGGTCACCGAAACCCGTCAAATTGCTCGGGGCGATCTCCACAACCTAATTGGAGACCCCGACGCTTGCCCGGAGCTTTACACCACAATGATTGAGCTCCGAACACCAACAACCGTCTAGGGCGCCCAAGCACCCAAGAGGAACAAGCTCAAGGGTACCAAGCACCCAAGAGTAATAAGCTTCTCAACTTGTAACTTCCACGTATCACCGTGGAGAACTCAAACCGATGCACCAAATGCAATGGCAAGGGCACACGGAGTGCCCAAGTCCTTCTCTCTCAAATCCCACCGAAGCAACTAATGCTAGGGAGGAAAATGAGAGGAAGAAAAACAAGGAGAACACCAAGAACTCCAAGATCTAGATCCAAGGGGTTCCCCTCACATAGAGGAGAAAGTGATTGGTGGAAATGTGGATCTAGATCTCCTCTCTCTTTTCCCTCAAAAACTAGCAAGAAACCATGGAGGGATTGAGAGTTAGCAAGCTCGAAGAAGGTCAACAATGGGGGAAGAACACGAGCTAAAAGGATAAGGTTCATTGGGGAAGAAGACCCCCTTTTATAGGTGGGGAAAAATCCAACCGTTACCCACCAACCAGCCCGCGGCCAGCGGTACTACCGCACCTGGCTAGTGGTACTACCGCAAGGCCGCGCGGTACTACTGCTTGCATCCAAGCGGTACTACCGCACGGCTGTGCGGTACTACCGTACCGACCCACGGTACTGCCGCAACCCCAGCACAGAACCGATAAACAGACGCACAGGAGCTGGGGGCGGAACTTCCGCACGCGCGGTACTACCGCGCCCCCATGCGGTACTACCGCGAGGCAAAAGTCCCAGCCAGGGGAAAAGGGAAACTCCCGTGCCTACTTCCGCAAAGAAACGGAAGTAGCAAAAACCCGACACAGTAGTACTGCCGAGGGGCGGTACTACTGCCTGGCCGCATAGCGCGGTACTACCGCACGGCGAAAGCGGTACTACCGCGGTAGGTGCGGATGTAAAAAATTACATCCGCTCCTACTACCGCAAAGGGGCGGCACTAGCCTGGTGGGCAGCGGTAGTGCGGCTCCAGGGGAGCGGTACTACCGTGGGCACCTGCGGTACTACCGTGCCACTGCATGGTACTACCGCTGATGCCTACGGTACTACCGCTTTCCTGGGAGCAGTACTACCGCAACCAACAACGGCAGCCACACAAGGGAGGCAAGAAAACGGAGGAAGCTCCAAGGAAGAAGGAGGGGAAAAGAAGGAGATGTGTACGTGATGAATCCACCCAAACCTTTCCAACACGGACCCTGACAAAACCACACTCAAGAGAACAAGAACTGCCATAACTTCTGCATATGAGCTCCGAATTGAGCAAACTCAAGCTTGTTGGAAACAAGATGACGAGTAGCATCAAAACAGCGACTGGTTATAGTAAGAAGAGGCAGGGAAGGTATGCCAACAAATAGAGGAGTGAAACCTCCAACCGAGAAGAACCGGCAAAACCTCCAACAACGAAAACATCATAGAGTATGCAAGCAAACTCCGTTTTCGATGAACTCAAGCTTGTCATCAAGATGACCAAAAGCTCTAAGACTCTCAAAGAGAACCAAACAAGAACCAAGAAAGATGATGCAAGGATGCAATGGTTTGAGCTCTCAGCGAACGATACGATCAAGCTACTCATCGAGAGCCCCCCTTGATAGTACGGCAATCGATCCTATAACCCAGTCTCCCAACTACCATCATGAGACCGGTAAAATAGAAAATCTATCAAGGGCAAACCTTTGCCTTGCACATGGTCCACTTGAGCTAGATGAAGACGATCTTGACTCCCTCAAGTTGGACCACCTTTCTTGATTGGGTTGAGTTGATGAAGACTAGTTGATTGCTCCCCCATACTCCACTATGGGTGAGCCACTCTTCCGCACATCTTCACAAGTCCATTGTCACCACAAAGGACAGCAAGCTTCAAGCATTTGATATCTTCGTGATGCTCCACTTGAACTTGCACACTGCAACCTAACCCCACAAAGAACCCTCACGAAGACCATGGGTTAGTACACGAAGCGTAATTGACAATGCTTACCATACCATGGGATCACTTGATCCCTCTCGGTACATCTTCTACACTTTGTGGGTTGGTCAACTTGATTCACTCTTTGACTTAGTCTTGATCAACCTCTCACAAGACCAATCTTTAGGTAATTCCTTGAATAGCACCTTGGTCGACACAAACTCTCCTTGAAACCAACACATGTACTCCAAGAAAAGCCTATGGACAAAAACCTTCAAATATAACTCAAGGCAACCATTAGTCCATAGAGATTGTCATCAATTACCAAAACCAAACATGGGGGCACCGCATGTTCTTTCACCTGTAGAGCACCTTTATAATCACCCAGTTACGTTGTGACGTTTGGTAGCACACAAAGTGTTCCTCCGGTAAACGGGAGTTGCATAATCTCATAGTCATAGGAACATGTATAAGTCATGAAGAAAGCAATAGCAACAAACTAAATGATCAAGTGCTAAGCTAACAGAATGGGTCAAGTCAATCACATCATTCTCCTAATGATGTGATCCCGTTAATCAAATGACAACTCATGTCTATGGTTAGGAAACATAACCATCTTTGATCAACGAGCTAGTCAAGTACAGGCATACTAGTGACACTTTGTTTGTCTATGTACTCACACATGTATTATGTTTCCGGTTAATACAATTCTAGCATGAATAATAAACATTTATCATAATATAAGGAAATAAATAATAACTTTATTATTGCCTCTAGGGCATATTTCCTTCAGTTCTCTCAATGAACTCTTCCTCCCCCCATTATGCATAAATTTATCAACTCTTTCACATTAGCCATTTGTGATGGTACTTGTGCTTCAAAGACAAGTTTTGGTCATGGGCCCAAGGATAATTCTTCGCGGTGCCATACCAATTAACTCAAACATAGGTGGCTCCAGCCACCGCCCTCTCCTTTGAGAGGTTGTGTCTCGCGGTTGGTGCTTGTTGTCTTTTGCCCTCCCTTCTTCATGCTGAGCTTGTGTTTGAGTTGCCTCGTGTATTAGCTCTTTAGTGTGTCCGTTCGCTTGAAGGTTGCATTGCAAAGGCCCCTTTATTCTCTGTTTTTGAAACTTGCATTTTCTTGGGTCTACGGTACTACCGTGGCTTACCACGGTACTACCGCAGGAGATGCGCATGCTACCGCAACCAGCACGGCAGTAATTTTTTACTGCCGCTGGAGGAGCGGTACTACCGCCCATGGTGCGGTACTTCCGCCCGGGCGGTACTACCGTAGTGATGCGCGGTACTACCGCGCAGTCGCGAGCGCGTGGGGGTTAAGAGCGGGCAGGGGAAGTTCCAACTCCCCCATACCCATTCAACTCTTTTTCTCCACGCTGTCTCTCACTCTCCTGCCCAAGAACGGCATCGGAGAACCTCACCGGATCTCCGTCTCCGGCCGCTCTCCTCGCATTCCGTCCGGTGGGATCGTTCCCCACCACATCCTCTTGCCATGTAACAAGTTTTCTCCCCAACTCCCTCTCTCTTTGGTTCATTCTCTCATCTCTAGCTTTTTGGGGAGATGCATGTTGTTCTTGAGATTTTAGGCTAAATCTTTCCAAGAGTAGGATGTAGGAGAGTAGTAATGCGTAGACATGGTACTTGGTATGTTGCCTCGTGGTAGATTTGATCAACCGTAGTACCGCTCCGTTGTCACGGTTGTGCTCAGATCCGTTTGTGGTTCGGATCTGCCCCGTGCGGTACTATCGCACCTCTCGTGCGGTACTACCGCTCGTACTGTACTACCGCCCTCAGGAGCGGTACTACCACGCAAGGCGCGACACTAAAATTTTACTTCCGCTCCAAGCCACGGTACTACCGTGCCATCCTGGCGCGGTACTACCATGACTAGGAGCAGCACTAAAATTTTAGTCCCGCGCATCCATGCAGTACTACCGTTGCTGTCAAATCTCCCAAGTGGCAATTACCCAATGCTAGTTCTACTTATTTCCCTTGTTTTGTTCTGGTCTTTGCATTAAGCCTTCTCGTTTCTCTTGCGTGTTCTTGTGTTGTGTGTCATAGGTGGTGGCTCCGGTTCCAATGTCCGTCGTTCGAACCCCGTTCGCGACACAGGCTCGAAGCGCCTGTGCAACCAATATGAAGCTCCAGAGGGCTCCAATGCCCCCCAACGCAGAACCAAGTCAACCGCAACCAAGCATAAGGAGCCATCAATGAGCATGTATGAGATGCCACTAGCCGAGTTTGTCAATCAAAGGAAGATCAACCCCTATGTGAATCCCCGTGCAAACTTCAGAGGGAATGAGTTGTTCTGGACCAAGCAGGAGTATCTTATCTATCTGGATGTGATCAAGGCCAAGCAGAACCTCTATGTGGACACGCACTGGATTAACATGCATCATATGAGGGAGGATAAGCACCGGGCCTATTTTGGTGAGGCTTTGGACCTGGTGGAGCAGTTTGGGATTGGGGACTTGATCACGTTCCACCTGGACTTTGACCCTAAGATTGTGGCTCAGTTCTTTGCCTCGGTCCACTTCCACTCTGACGAGGAACGGACTTTGACATGGATGAAAAATGGACAACAGCTGACCGCCACGTGGAAGGACTTCATGGATCTGCTGCATGTTCGTGATGAGGGGCTCGACAAGCCCGTTGGTGTTTGCCCTCATGCCAACTCCGAGTCTGCTAACAAAAACAAGCTACAGCCATACCATGTTGAGAAGAAGCTTCCCAGTGGCAAGAAGACTTGGGTACTAAACCCATTCCTTGACATCATGTATCGGATCTTCCGCAACACCTTCTTCCCACGTATTGGTGACAAGGATAAGGTACATGCCTATCTCGTGGATATGATGCTCATTTGTGAGGAGGCGCGTCGTGCTTGGACGCAACCACTTGATGTCTCACATATCATGTGGTGTGAGCTACGATTTGCGGTGTTCAACCGTAAGGTACCCATCTATGGTCCTTACCTGTTTCACGTGATCTTGAAGACTTGGGAGAAGCTCTATCCCAATGTTGAGTTTGAGGCCCCCGATTGGACCCATCACAAGCCCATCAAGCTCCGCGTCAAGCCTAAGTGGGCTAACACCACTACCCGTGCTGAGGCAGCGGCTGCTCAGATGAACGTCGATGAGGATGAGATTGAGGAGAAGGAAGCGGATGAGGACAGCTCTGATGGGTATGCTCCACCCTCTACTGAACCCTCATGGGCTAAGAAGCTGGAGGCCAAGATGAAGGCCTTGTTTTGCATGCAAGCCAAGGGGCAATACAAGACTCATGTTGCTTCTAAGGAGAGTCGCCACCGCGACAAAAGGATCTTGAGGACATTTGGCGAGGACATATCCAGTGGGTCCGAGAAGCACATCACTCCAGAGGCCGAATGGATGGCGAAGCAGGGTTACAAGTGGACTGATTCTGAGGAGGAGCCCATCCCCATTGCTGAGACCGACGAGGAGCATGACGAGTGATCGTTTCAGCTTGAGCCACCACTTGTGTCGTAGGTGTCCTCTCTGCCTTTTTGTTGTCTCGATGCCAAAGGGGGAGAGAGTATAGGATTTGCGAGTCGTGTGTCGTGTTTCGTCTTGTTGCTTTGCTTTCGTTTTGTTGAACCTCGTTTGCTTTGGTTTGGTTTGTGCTTATGAGACCTTTCTATCATATGGTGTAAGATATATGGACTCTTCCGTACCTTATTGAGCCTATGCTATCTTGTGTCCTTTACTTTATGCTCATAGTTTTTATCTTCCTTAGTGTTAGCTTTATCATTACAAGATATGCCTTGCCTATAAAATATAGGGGGAGTTTTGATCCTAGTATGTGTGTCGTGCAGTCCAAAGCACTTCTCCAATTAGCACACATCTAGGGGGAGCCCGTCTATATTTTTTAGATGTGGGGTTTGCCCATGTTCTTTTTATCTCCCTTTGTGCAAATCCCGTATTGTCATCAATCCACCAAAAAGGGGGAGATTGTAAGGGCATATTTATCTCTTAGTAGTTTTGGTGATTGATGACAATGCTTTTACGGACTAATCATGTGCATGGAGTATTTCAAACATATCATGACTAGGCACAAGATGATTTGGCGCCCCTCGAAGACTATTGAAGACGGTGTTTCTCTACGTTTCTTTTCGGTGGATTTGAATTGTAGGAAAGCCGTACTATTAAGAGGGGGTCCGCTTTGGAAATGTTTGGGTGGAATCATCACGTACACGTCTACTCCTTTTGCACCACCTTTCCTTTGGCTCTTTGGAGCATCCTCCATCTCTCCTTGTCTATGCAAAATGAAGGTCTCCTAGTGTTGCTGAACTGGGGCATGCGGTAGTACTGCTCCTCTGAAGCGGTAGTACCGTAGGTCCTTGCGGTAGTACCGGCCTCTGGCGTGGTAGTCCCACAAGTGCTCACGGTAGTACCGCACCTCGAGAGCGGTAGTACCGTGGCCTCAGGCCAAGCGCTGCTGCTAGTGCGGTAGTAGGGGGCGGATTTAAGTTTTTACATCTACGCCGTAGGCGGTAGTACCGCTCCATAGGTGCGGTAGTATCGTGCACTCTAGCCACGCTCGGTAGCATGAGCGGTAGTAGGGGCGGATGTAATTTTTTACATCCGCGCCCTACGCGGTAGTACCGCTCCAGGTCTGCGGTATTACCGTGTCGGATTTTTGCATAGATCAAAACTCAGCGGAAGTTGTCACGGATGTAATTTTATATGTCCGTGCCTTCCCGGCCTAGTCCATTCCTGCCTTGCGCTAGTACCGCGCCAGCGGTTCTACCGCTCCTCCCCTTAGCGCTTCAGGACTGGTCTTAGGCCCTACCGTGGCAGCGGTGGTACCTCGGTTCACCCGCGGTAGTACCGTGAGCCGTTGCAGTAGTACGACTTGTTTAGTGCGGTAGTACCGCAGGTCGCGGGCTGGTTTAGTGGATAACGGTTGGTTTGTTCTTTCACTATATAAGGGGTGTCTTCTTCTCTGAGTTGACCACCTCTTCCAACTCCAAGCTCCATTGTTGCTCTAAACTCCATTTTCGCCCGATCTCTCTCCCTAGCCGATCAAACTTGTTGATCTTCTAGGGATTGGTTGAGAAGGCCTAGATCTACACATCCACCAAGAGATATTTGATCCCCCCCACTAATCCCTCACAAATCTTGTTACTCTTGGGTGTTTGAGCACCCTAGACGGTTGAGGTCATCGCGGAGCCATACTCCATTGTGGTGAAGCTTCGTGGTGCTGTTGGGAGCCTCCAATTAAGTTGTGGAGATTGCCCCAACCTTGTTTGTAAAGGTTCGGTCGCCGCCTTCAAAGGCACCAATAGTGGAATCACGGCATCTCGCATTGTGTGAGGACGTGAGGAGAATACGGTGGCCCTAGTGGCTTCTTGGGGAGCATTGTGCCTCCACACCGCTCCAACGGAGACGTACTTCCTCTCAAAGGAAAGGAACTTCGGTAACACATCCTCGTCTTCACCGACTCAACTCTTGGTTATCTCATCCCTTTACTCGTGCAAGCTTATCTTGTGTTACATCCCTTGCTTGCTTATTTACTTATTGTTGTTGCATCATATAGGCTGCTCGCCTAGTTGCATATCTAGACAACCTACTTTGATGCAAAGTTTCAATTGGTAAAGAAAAGATAAAAATTGTTAGTTGCCTATTCACCCCCCCCCCCCTCTAGTCAACTATATCGATCATTTCACTTGCATCATAATTTTTTATGGGTTAATTAACAGGGATATAATGTCGAACATTTGAAGCACACTTTATTATTAATGCAATACAGATTGATTGTGCAATTTGTTAGATGGAAGTGATGGTAACAGAATAGGAGTACTAAATATGTTATGTGTGTTCTGTACAAAACTCTTTCCTTTTTGTTCCATGTTTTGGTCATATGCAATCATCCACCACATAGGTATCTCTAGACTGCATGCTTTGATCAGTTTTCATGCTATCCAATTGGAATTTCTCTGCATTTTGTTGAAACATGGTTGTGTAAGCTTTTGGTTAACCTATAACAGTTAGCTTGTCTTGTATCTATTTGATCAGTTTTGCTAAAAAATATGAACACACACACACACATTGTATAAATTTTACATGGATTTACATGATGGGCAATTAGCCTTGGTCTCCCGCCTCTTCCACTTTTCAGATGGTATGATTCTAAATTCAGTTAACATGAATCTTGATAATACTTTGTGGAAGTCGAAGACGGCATCAGGATTGTTAGGGAAAATAAGCCACGGCCGAGTCCAGGGCATGTCCGTGCGCGCGCTGGGCTTGTCTAGAAAATTTCATGCATCAGACCATAAACATTCTAATCAATTTAATTAATCTTATAAAATCTACGGGATGTTGGTTATTATACACCGTAATTACTCTATGATAGAGACACCATAGCGGTGTGTAGGTGGATGAGAAGTCATCACATGGGATAGGTTGAAAAGTGTGTGGGCTGTCGGGAGAGGATTTGTAGCACGGAGGGTGCAAGACACACAATCCGCTTTTTTGGCTTTTATATAATAATTTTTTTGTTTTCATATTCGTGTTTCAAAGCTTTTTTTCAATCTTTTGTATCTTTTGAATTAAAAGTTCAAATTACGTTTTGTTTTCATATTCGTGTTTCTGGTGATGAAGTCTTTGAGCTGACATTCATTTTCAATACGTTTTGATGAATTTTGAAAAAATGTTAACTTTTAACTTCTGAAATTTGATACGAGCTACCGGCAAAATTGTCAATTTCAGAATTTGCGAGCAACAAAATAGTAAGTTTAAGTTTCAACTTTGAATTTTGGTACGAGCGATCGACAAAATCATCACAAAAAAGGGTTTCCCCGCTTTGTACTACAAAGCAACCAACCGATACAACCAACGATAGATGCTGGGGCGGAAGCAGCACAAACACATCCAAAAGAATCGAAAGAGAAAAAACAAAAGAAACAAATGTCGACAACGGCGGATCAAAAAAAAATAAAGAAGCCTCGCAACCAGTGCGCCCACCGAAAATCTCCCACCGACCTCCTAAATTCCGAAGCGTCGGTACCAAACAACACCTGCAAGAAGGGACGCGACGATGTCGACGCTGCTGCCAAGGGTTTCCCCTGGTATGCGACAAGGAGAGAGGAAAGGTAGCCCACGACGCCCTCCAGGAAGGTCCGACGGCACCCTCAGACGCCACCACGTCGGTGTCGGTCAAGCCGACCTGGATTTCTCCCGATCCCAACCTTCACATCGGGCGCTCCGGAGCCCGCCACCAAACCGACCACCACCCTATGCCAACATGGTCTTGAAGCTTCCACGCCGTCTCACCACGGCACCACGAAGTGTGGTATGCACACCGAAGACGAGGAGCCGGGATTAGAGGCAACAACACCGTCAGCATGCGGGAGGGCTCAACCTCCACCGTCAATGACGGTAGCTGACCGGGCGCAATAACATGAGCATGCCAGACCCGTGAGCCCACATGCCCGGCCGAGCCCTCATTGGCCCGTACAGCTCCCGCCTTCGCGCTGCAACAGGCACGCCGTCGGCGTCGCCACTCCCAATCAGAGCTGCTCCTCCTCCCCACCGCGCAGAAGATAACGAAGCCGTGCCGGGGGCCGATCCGCTAGGACCCAGATGGGCCCACAGGGCCTGGATCCAAGCCGGGGGCGCGCCGCCGACCACCCCGCGCCACCAAGCTGCCCCACTGCCAAGGAGTCGCGCCGCCACCTCGCCCGCCGCCGGGTCGTCGGACCGCAGCCAAACCGAGGAACACCGCCGCCGCCGACACCACCCGGAACAGCGCTGGGGTCGACTGCCAACGGCGGCAATGGAGGAAAGGGAGAGTTGGGCCGTCGAGAAAGAAGAGGGAGGCGCGCCGCCCCGGGAGGCGGCGCAACGACGGATCCGGGAAGGGAATGGGAGGAGCGGGCCGGGCCCGGGCGACCGGCGGGGGCACGGGGGCGCAGGACTGCCGGCGGCGGCAGGAGGTGAGCAGGAGGAACCTAGCGAGGTTGGCGATTTGTTGTACCGGTGATCCCGAAACGACATGTTCTCCTACCCTGCGTTCGCGGGCTGTTGGTTCCGCTCGATATTTCGTTGGGGAGATCGATCGACAAAATCATTAGCTTCAGAAACTATAACTTAAAACTTGTTGTGCCCATGTTCAAAATTCAAAGACTTTACGAATCGTGAGGCAATCAAGCGGCTGACACGGCCATACAAATGCGTGCCCCTGCGAATTTCCGGCGATCTATGGTCTATTCTACATTGTTCAGCTAACAATACATCAGACAACCCAGAAATGCAACGTGGGTTAAGAATCTTGAAGCTTGCTCCGCCTTCCATAGTCTTGGTGCTGTCGCGTGCCCAGCCTCGCATTTCTCCTCCTACAAGCTGGTGTCACAAGGAGACACCACTAGTGTTGCCCTCGAGGAATGCCCTTAGATTACGATCCGACGAACCACCTTCCCCCAGAGCCTCCACGACCGCCCGCTTCCACTCTGACGCCGCGCGCCGTGCGCCCCCCGCGGCCTCGCCCTCCCGCATCACCTCCTCCACACGCCGCCTCACCTCGGCCGCGCGCAGCACGCCGTCGCCGCCCACCTCCGCGCGCGCTCCCACGCGCCACTCGCACTCGACGAGCCACGCGTTCATCCGCTGGTCCGACATCTTCGGCACGCACACCATCGGCACGCCGCACGCCACGCTCTCCATCACGGAGTTCCACCCGCAGTGCGTCACGAAGCAGCCCACCGCCGCGTGCGACAGCACGCGCACCTGGTCGCACCACTCCACCACCATGCCGTTCTTGAGCGGCGCGTCCATCTCCGTCTCCGTCGCCTCGCCATCCGCGAGCTCCGCCTTGATGTCCTTCCGGACGACGCACAGGTACGGCCTCCCGGTGTCCTCGAGTCCGAGGAGCAGCTCGTCGAGCTGCTCCCTCTCCATCCTCGCCAGGCTGCCGAACGCGACGTACACCACGGAGTCGGCCGGTTTGTCGTCGAGCCACTCCATGTACTTGGCGCCGTCCTGCTTGAAGAGGCCGGCCTCGTCGCCGGACGGGAGCACCGGGCCGATCGGCAGCGCGTCGTACGCTGCCACCGCGGCGAGCGCGCCCTCCTCGAGTTCCTGGCACGTGTTGACCAGCACGGTGGCTCTGGGGGTCTCCCTGTCGAGCGTGTCGAACAGGTCGCGGACGGTAGTGTACACGCTGTGGAAGAAGTCGGACGGGTCGGTGGAGTCGGTGAGGAAGGACGGGAGGTCCCGCACGGCCTGCGGCGGGAGGCCCGGGAAGCGCACGAGGAACGACGGGTCGTGGCGGTGGTCGGCCACGACGGCGGCGTGGCCATGGAAGTAGTGGTAGTAGACGGCGAGCACGGCGGCCGGCTGGATCCAGTAGAGCGCGGACGGCAGGCCTTTGTCGCGCGCCACGTCCGCGGCCCACGGGAGGAGCATCGTGTACACGACGCGGGTCACGGGGCGGCCGCGCGCGGCGAGCGCGTCCACCAGCTCCCCGACGCTGCGCGCGCCCGCGGCCTGGAAGGACGCCATGTAGTCGGTGAAGGCCGCGGGGTCGGTGCTGCTCCGGACGTACCCGGTCCCGGTGCCGTCCGAGAACGGGAGGAGCTCGAGGCGGCCGCCATCACCGCCGCCGTCGGCCGCGTCCGCGTCCGCCGGGAACATGCGGCGGTGCGCTGCTTCGGTGGTGGAGAACGTGGCGAGCGCGTCGGGCGCGGTGGCGAGCAGGCGCCGGGCGAGGCGGAGCGCCGGCGCGATGTGGCCCTGGAGCGGGAACGTGAGCACGAGGAAGTGCGGCTGCGGAGACATGCTTGTCCCTCGCTCTGACTCCGGCCACGGGTAGATTGGCGTACTCGATCTGCGGCGACGGCCAAAGGCGGTTTGTGTGGTGGCGTGTAGGGGCGTGGGTTTTTATTATGGTTCCGCGCGTGCGCGTCACGTGTTTGACGGAACAGCCGTGCAGAGCTAGGTTGTGTCAGGTGTGACGTGTCTAGGTTCTACGCCCGATACCCTTCTCATGTGCGTCCGCCTCCATCCATTGTTGGTTCACAAGAGTCCAATTTTCTTTGCAGACGACATAACAGTCCAATCGTGTCAGTTGGCGAAGTGAACGATCAGGCACGGCCGGTTTGGTTGGACACCGGTGGCGCTGCTCTCCTGCCGTCCCCGTACTGCTGCTCATATTCACTCATTTTTTATCACTGTTATTAAAAAGAGGTAATATCATCAGGAGTCATAAAACTTGCACTCAATGTTCAGTTTGGTGCTAAAACTTTAAAAATACGGATTTATGGTCACATAACTTGTCCCCGCGTACATATACGGTGCTTCCTCTCGTATCCAGCCACATGGCCTGTCAACATGGCGTGCCAGCCCGGTGAAGGCCCACTTGTCAGTGGTTGGGAATGCACAAGGCACTAGGTGACCATAGCACGCTGGATTTTTTTACAGAGAACTCCCTCATAATTTATTTAATGCGCACAAAGCTATTAAATATAATGAAAAAAGATGGCACACATGGAGTTCAAACACGGGACCTGTCAATAAAATAGTCCGCCATACATCATTCCATCAGTGCCAATTGACGTTCAACATGATCAACTAAAATTCGTTTAATCACAAACAGAAACCCCAACGCGAATTGAGTGACAAAAAAGGGTGGCCCAGCAGATTCAATCTCTCAACCTCAAGCGTGGACACACTGCAGCTAAACGCTACACTAAGTACCAACCAATGCCTGTAAAGAGAGAAGCCCGATTTTATATATTGTCCACGACCACTACTCGTATTCAGGTTCTTTTTCTCTCAGACCGAATTTTCGACAACTGATCAGTCCCCAGAAAATTTGGCGGTCCCCCGAAAAAATGTTGTCGCCCGAAATTTTGAATTTAAACAACAAAAACAATGTCAAATATAATAACTTTTGTGTGCATACAATATCATAATGCAAAGTTAACTTAGTGGCAGGGGCCGCGATTCTATTCCTTGTATTGTGAAATATTTTTTTCTTTATTCATGCTCATTTATAAAAATGGTCTCAAACTATAACAATGAATTGAACATGCAAACTTCTATATAAGAGAGGAGTTAAGCTGACCACTGTAACAGGCGTCACTTTCTTTTTGCTAAATTAAATATATTTAGACGATAAAAAGAATTGAATTCAAAATTCATTTCAAAATTTTGGTAGATAAAAACTGGAATTGCCAAGATATTTTGAAACCCGGATTTTTTCCAACCCTCTCGAAAAAAATGGAACAAAAAATTCTCGCTCATGACAAAGTTTTGTACGGTATGGATTAAACATTATACATTTTGAAACAGTTTTCTTAATTGCTTTTTGGTGAAAAAAGGTGAGATTTTCCGGTATCCAGTTTTTACTAGCCGAACCTGGGAAAAACAGAATCTAGGAAGAACTGCGTCTAATATAAAATCAGGTTTACCTCTTTACAGTAAGGAATATGTAGTTGGTGTAATGGTTTGCTTGTGCATGGATGTACCCGACGTGTATGGAGTTAAAATTCCTGTGTGTGTACTTTTTATTTTCATTTTTCACACCACCTCATTCTGACAAGTGGGACACACAGAGGGGATTATGCTCAATTAAATTAATTAAATACAGAGCAAGGGTGCTTCTGCAAAGAAAAAATGCGGCGACCTGTTTCGGTCACTAACAATGGGCCGTAGCCACGCTGGGGTGCCACGTAAGCGCGTGATACGTCTGAGTATGACCAAAGTGACCGTATTTGCACAAGAACGCAAGTTGAATGACCACAAATCCGTATTTTTAAAGTTTTAGCACCAAACTGAACATCGAACACAAATTCTATGACTTTCAATGATATTACCTTTATTAAAAACTTAAACTGAACCATTCAACCCTATTGAGCATCTAGGGTCCAACTTAGCAAATCTGGCCCCCTCAAACGTCGCGTTCGCGGGTACTAACTGGACACCTCATAAATGTTGTGTCGCACATCCACATACCGCAAATTTCGATCCTTAAATCCATGCAATCCATGCACGTACAAACTGACAGAATGCCAAAGTTTGAAACAAAGCAAAACAAATCATAGTTCAGCAAACTGGACATGGCAAAATGAAATCAATGCCCGAGTGAGGGAGTCCTGAATTAGGGGGTGTCCGGATGGCCGGACTATACCTTTAGCCGGACTCCTGGACTATGAAGATACAAGATTGAAGACTTCGTCCTGTGTCCGGAAGGGACTTTCCTTGGTGTGGAAGGCAAGCTTGGCGATACGGATATGTAGATCTCCTACCATTGTAACCGACTTTGTGTAACACTAACCCTCTCCGGTGTCTATATAAACCGGAGGTTTTAGTCCGTAGGACAACATACAGAACAACAATCATACCATAGGCTAGCTTCTAGGGTTTAGCCTTTCCGATCTCGTGGTAGATCTACTCTTGTACTACCCATATCATCAATATTAATCAAGCAGGACGTAGGGTTTTACCTCCATCGAGAGGGTCCGAACCTGGGTAAAACTTCGTGTCCCTTGCCTCCTGTTACCATCCGGCCTAGACGCACAGTTCGGGACCCCCTACCCGAGATCCGCCGGTTTTTGACACCGACATTGGTGCTTTCATTGAGAGTTCCTCTGTGTCGTCGCCGTAAGGCTTGATGGCTCCTACGATCATCAATAACGATGCAGTCCAGGGTGAGACCTTCCTTCTCTGACAGATCTTCGTCTTCGGCGGCTTCGCACTGCGGGCCAATTCACTTGGCCATCTGGAGCAGATCGAAAGTTATGCCCCTGGCCGTCAGGTCAGATTTGGAAGTTTAAACTACACGGCTGACATCCGCGGGGACTTGATCCTCGACGGATTCGAGCCACTGCCGAGCGCGCCGCACTGTCACGACGAGCATGATCTAGCTCTGCCGCCGAACAGTGTCCTGGAGGCCGCACCCGCATCGGCTTCGACCCTTAATTCGGAGCCAACTGCGCCGATCGAGGATGGGTGGTTGGACACCGCCTCGGGGGCTGCGATCCCAACGGCGATCGAGCCGAACACCAGCCCCGCACTCCGCGAGACTCGTGACTCCAAGGAGCTGGACTCCTCTCCGGACTCCGAACCCTCCGCGCCCCTGCCGATCGAATTCGATTGGGCGCCGATCATGGAGTTTACTGTCGCGGACATCTTTCAGCACTCGCCTTTCGGCGATATTCTGAAGACACTGCAGTCTCTCTCTTTATCAGGAGAGCCCTGGTCGGACTACGGTCAGCAAGGTTGGGGTACGGATGATGAAGAAATTCAAAGCCCACCCACCACCCACTTTGTAGCCACTGTCGACGATTTGACCGACATGCTCGACTTCGACTCCGAAGACATCGACGGTATGGATGGCGATGCAGGAGACGACGAAGAACCAGCGCCTATTGGGCCCTGGAAAGCCACCTCGTCATATGACATATACATGGTGGACACCCCAAAAGAAGGAGATGGCGATGGAACAGCGGAGGATGACCCCTCCAAGAAACAATCTAAGCACCGGCGTCAGCGGCGCCGCTCAAAATCCCGCCAAAGCAAATACGGCGATTCCAGCACGGGAGATAATAATACTCCAGAGAGTGCCGAAGAAAACCCCCTCCAGCAAGATTCAGCACAGGAGGATGGAGGAGTCAGCCCTCATGAGAGAGCGGCAGACAGAGAGGTCGAGGACGATAATTGTATACCTCCCTCCGAAGACGAGGCAAGCCTCGACGACGACGAATTCGCCGTGCCAGAGGATCCCGTCGAACAAGAGCATTTTCAATGCAGGCTTATGGCCACGGCAAGAAACCTCAAGAAAAAATAGCAACAGCTTAGAGCTGATCAAGATTTGCTAGTCGACGGATGGACTGAAGTCCTTGTGGCCGAAGAGCATAAACTCGAACGCCCCTCCAAGAGCTACCCAAAGTGCAGGTTGCTACCCCGATTAGAGGAGGAAGCACTTAAACCTACATCACCAGCACCTGATACGGCCGACCGGCCACCTTGTGGCCGCGACAGAGAGGCCTCTCGGCCCTCCACTCAAGCCGCACCCCGTACCAAGGCACGGGAAAATGCGCCAGACCTGCGAGATATGTTGGAGGACAAGGCAAGGCAAACAAGATCGATCTACGGATCGCGTGGGTGCCCCACGACTCGAGACGACAACCGTCACGCCGGACACAAATCCGGCAGGGCCGAACATAGTAGACAAAGCTCATTTGAGCTACGTCGTGATATAGCCCAGTACAGAGGCGCCGCACACCCACTATGCTTCACAGACGAAGTAATGGACCATCAAATCCCCGAGGGTTTCAAACCCGTAAACATCGAATCATATGATGGCACAACAGATCATGCGGTATGGATCGAGGATTACCTCCTTCATATCCACATGGCCCGCGACGATGATTTCCACGCCATCAAATACCTCCCACTCAAACTTAAGGGACCGGCTCAGCATTGGCTTAACAGCTTGCCAACAGGATCAATCAGTTATTGGGAGGACCTGGAAGCCGCATTCCTCGACAATTTCCAGGGCACTTATGTGCGACCACCAGACGCCGATGACCTAAGCCACGTAATTCAGCAGCCAGAGGAATCGGCCAGGCAATTCTGGACACGATTCCTAACAAAGAAAAATCAAATAGTCGACTATCCGGACGCACAGGCCCTAGCAGCCTTCAAGCACAATATCTGTGACGAATGGCTGGCCCGGCACCTTGGACAGGAAAAGCCAAAATCGATGGCAGCACTCATGACACTCATGACCCGCTTTTGCGCGGGAGAAGACAGCTGGCTTGCTCGCAACAATAATATGACCAAGAACTCTGGTAATCCGGATACCAGGGACAGTAGTGGCAGGTCGCGTCGCAACAAGCAGAGGCGCCACATTAACGGCGACAATGCTGAGGATACGGCAGTTAATGCCGGATTCAGAGGCTATAAATCCGGTCAGCGGAAAAAACCATTCAAAAGAAATCCTAAGGGCTCGTCCAGTTTGGACCGAATACTCGACCGCTTGTACCAAATACATGGCACCCCTGAAAAGCCTGCCAATCACACCAACAGGGATTGTTGGGTGTTCAAGCAGGCAGGCAAGTTAGATGCCGAAAATAAAGACAAGGGGCTCCATAGCGATGACGACGAAGAGCCCCGGCCGCCGAACAACAGTGGACAGAAGAGTTTTCCCCTCACAAGTGCGGACGGTGAACATGATATACGCAACCCACATCCCCAAGAGGGAGCGAAAGCGCGCGTTAAGGGACGTATACGCGGTAGAGCCAGTCGCCCCAAAGTTCAACCCATGGTCCTCCTGCCCGATCTCCTTTGATCGAAGGGACCATCCCACTAGCACCCGTCATGGCGAATTCGCCGCATTGGTTCTAGACCCAATTATTGACGGATTTCATCTCACTAGAGTCCTTATGGACGGCGGCAGCAGTCTGAACCTGCTTTACCAGGATACAGTGCGGAAAATGGGCATAGATCCCTCGAGGATTAAGCCCACCAAAACAACCTTTAAAGGCGTAATACCAGGTGTATAGGCCAATTGTACAGGTTCAGTCACACTTGAAGTGGTCTTCGGATCTCTGGATAATTTCCGAAGCGAGGAGTTAATCTTCGACATAGTCCTATTCCGCAGTGGCTATCACGCACTGCTCGGGCGAACCGCATTCGCCAAGTTCAATGCGGTACCGCATTACGCATACCTTAAGCTCAAGATGCCAGGCCCTCGAGGAGTAATTACGGTCAATGGAAACATTGAACGCTCCCTCCGAACGGAGGAGCACACGACGGTCCTCGCAGCGGAAGTACAAGGCGGCCTCTCCAGGCAGTTCTCTAGTCCAGCCATTAAACGTCCGAACACCGTCAAGCGCGCCCGGAGTAACCTACAACAAGACCGCCTGGCACGTTCCGAGCAGGCGTAGCAATGCGGCCCCAACCCCAGCCCTCGCAAAAATGCGACACCAGTGCTTCGCGTACATAAATACACTCTAGAAATACCATGGGTAAAGGGGGAGGGGCACCATCATGGCACGCCCGAAACACGGCTTAAACCGCACCAGGGGCTGCCGATTTTTTAATTTTCTCTTACTTTCAGGACTCCATTCTTCGGAAGGCCTGTTCGGCAGTTCAATTGCCGCATAAATGATGCAAGAACCAGGGAAGCAGACAAGCCATGCCGCATTACGGAACTCCCAGGTGGTCTCTATCATGAGCAGTATACCCGTTTCACATACCATTCCGCAGCCTGCCCCCTGAACAGACATGTTAAATAGTCCAACCTTTTGCTTACCGCATTATTTGTATCGTTCTGCTTTGATCGCAACCCTTTTTAATAAACAATGCATAGCTTTTGTCTATTTTTGCATTACCCTTTTTTACAAATATATGTTCCTTAACGACATGTTGCACCCGTACACTTTGGTATGGCAAAATACGCCAGGGGCTTTAAGTACCCCTCAATATGGTGTGAGAAGTCCGAACACTTTAACAAGTGCGGCACCCCGAACTTATAGCATTATATGCATCGGCTCCGAATCATGTCTTGGGTCAATAGTTGGGTTTGCCCGGCTCCTATGTTTTGGTGCCTTACGTTCCGCTATATCGGCTAAGGTAGCACTACGAGAACTACTGCGATTGTGCCCCACTTGAGCTGGGTGGAGCACCTCAGTAGAGAAAGCTAAAACTGACTGTCATGATGAAGCGAGAGCTGGTCGCTGTTCAAGAGGTTTTTTGAGTCTCTAAAGACTTATGCCGCTTCGAGCGAGGAGTCGGCTCTTTCCGGCCAAGGCGTGGATAGCGCCCCGAACTCGGTCTTCCGAATACCAGGGGCTTCGCCGAAATTTAAAATTATAGAATTCTATGGCTAAATGAGAGTGTTCACGCATTATAGTCCGATTGCCTTGTTCGTTGTGCTGAGCGCCTCCCTCGAAGGACCCAAACATGGGAAACAGAGCGCTCAGGTTTATCCCCGAACACCCCAGCACTAGCGGCATGGGGGCAGAAGCCGACGACTCGCCATCTCTCAGAATTGATAAACAGCCGCACAGAAGGTAATATTTTAAATTCCAACAGCATTGCTGTAATGCCCTCGATGCGGCTATATCTCCCACGTGTCGAAGCATGACTTAGAGGCATAACCGCATTGAAAGCAATGCCGCAAGTGAGGTAATCTTCGCAAACAACCCATGTAATACAATAGGGGAAGAGATACATAGTTGGCTTACAATCGCCACTTCACACAAATACATGAATAAAGCATTACATCATCCAAATACAATCAGGGCCCGACTACGGAGCCAAAATAAAAGAAGAACCCCAAATGCGACACGGTCCCCGATCAACCCCAACTGGGCTCCACTACTGATCAACTAGAACGAAACAACACAAAGGACAAGATCTTCATCGAGCTCCTCCTTGAGCTTGGTTGCGTCACCTGCTCGATAACATCGGCACCTGCAAACTGGTTTTGGAAGTATCTGTGAGTCACGGGGACTCAGCAATCTCGCACCCTCGCGATCAAGACTATTTAAGCTTATGGGTAAGGTAAAGGTATGAGGTGGAGCTGCAGCAAGCGACTAGCTTATATGGTGGCTAACATACGCAAATGAGAGCGAGAAGAGAAGGCAAAAGCACGATCGAACAACTATGATCAAGAAGTGATTCTAGAACAACCTACGTCAAGCATTACTCCAACACCGTGTTCACTTCCCAGACTCCGCCGAGAAGAGACCATCACAGTTACACACGCGGTTGATGTATTTTAATTAAGATCAACTTCAGGTTTTCTACAACCGGACGTTAACAAATTCCCATCTACCCATAACCGCGGGCACGGCTTTCAAAAGTTCAAATCCCTGCAGGGGTGTCCCAACTTAGCCCATGACAAGCTCTCACGGTCAACGAAGGATATACCTTCTAGCGGGAAGACCTGATCAGACTCGGAATCCCGGTTATAAGACATTTCGACAATGGTAAAACAAGACCAGCAAAGCCACCCAGATGTGCCGACAAATCCCGATAGGAGCTGCACATATCTCATTCTCAGGGCACACCGGATGAGCCAGACGTCGGGTGGGCCAGCCCAGAGTCGCCCCTGGTAGCTCCGGACATCGCTCAGTTGGACCAACACTCAGAGGAGCACTGGCCCGGGGGGGTTAAAATAAAGATGACCCTTGAGTCTGTAGAACCCAAGGGAAAGAAAAGGCTAGGTGGCGAATGGTAAAACCAATGTTGGGCCTTGCTGGAGGAGTTTTATTCAAGGCGAACTGTCAAGGGGTTCCCATTATTATCCAACCGCGTAAGGAACGCAAAATCCGGGAACATAACACTGATATGACGGAAACTAGGGCGGTAAGAGTGGAACAAAACACCAGGCATAAGGCCGAGCCTTCCACCCTTTACCAAGTATATAGATGCATTAATTAAATAAAAGATATTGTGATATCCCAACAAGTAAACATGTTCCAACAAGGAACAACATCTCCATATTCCAACAAGGAACAAACTTCAATCTTCACCTGCAACTAACAACGCTATAAGAGGGGCTGAGCAAAGCGGTAACATAGCCAAACAACGGTTTGCTAGGACAAGGTGGGTTAGAGGCTTGGTTCAATAATATAGGAGGCATGATAAGCAAGTGGTAGGTATCGCGGCATAGGCATAGCAAAAGAGCGAGCATCTAGCAAGCAAATATAGAAGTGATTTCGAGGGAATGATCATCTTGCCTGAAATCCCGCAAGGAAGAAGAATGAGTCCATGAAGAAGACAAACGGACGTAGACGAACGGGTCCTCACAAACGCGACATTAACGAAACCAACCCGAAGAAGCAACACCAGAAAGAAGCACACAACATAGTAAACAACCAACACATGAACATGGTATGGTATGCAAGATGCGGTATGCGATGCATATGCATGATTTGACAAGGAATAATTGAACCCGGCCTCAACTAGGAAATCCAAGAGTACCACTGGAAAGGTGAGGTGATTTCGGTTGAAAACGATATAAAGATCGCCGGAATCGGATGCACGGTTTGGAAATGGCAAGCAAAACAAATATGGCACCGGTCTGCAATAAACAACAAGTAGCCATCTAAATGCATCAAGATAATTATGATACAGCACTCAAACATGACAACAAAATACATGGCAGGGATCCACTCATAATGCTAGACAAAAGAGGAACACTGAGCTACGGCCAAATCATCCATTAACAGGTTCAAACAAGCATGGCAAAAATGCAAACGGTAAACAGATCTCAGACTTAGTGAAATTAACACAAGCCTGGAATTTCAGATCAGGTAGTACACTTTGGAGCATGAAAACTATATGCTACAGGAACTTAACATGGCAAAGCAAGGCATGGCATGGAGCTACTCAAAGAGCTTAACAAAAGTCCCTTAGTGACCTTGAGATAAAAGGGATCAGAAAATACAATTGCAAGCATGTGAACATGGCAAAAACATAAACAGATCACAGACTTAGTGAAAAACTGGAGCATGCAAATCAGATATAAAGTAGGCATGTTTACGAGCTTGATGCACTCACTACAGAGCAAGGCATGACAATCTAAGCATACACCCATCAAAAATACATATTATATAAGCTAGAAATGGCAAGAACAACAACATAGCATGCACGGATCAACAACAACATCCTCGGCAAAATTGCTAACAAGTAGACAATCTGCCCAGATTCACGAAATAGCAAAAGTAGAGCTCGATTGACTCAAGTTAGGGTGCTCCATAATTGCAAACAAAGACATGAATGGATAGAGCAACACAATATTAACAAATCATCCTTACTGATCATCCTCAAAAGAGGTACGGATCACTAGGAAACAACATGAACATATGGCATATTGATAAAAACAGATCAAGGACTTAGAGAAATTCTAAGTCCCTGAAATCAGCATTAACGAATGCACTACTTTGCAAGCTTGTGCTAGTCACCACACACATCACAAAAATACATGGATAACACCTCTGGAAAGATGGCATGGCATATAACAAAACACAAGTAGAGCTCATGAGCATATCATGCACACAATAATCATGGCAAAAATGACAAATAGCTAAATGATGCAGCAGATCTGACAATTAACTCAAATAGCTCTCTTCCAACAGCTTTTAGGGCATCAAGATGAGCTCAAATGAAAATGATGCAATGAGATGAAATGATGCACTTTCTGAGACGAACATTTTGATATGCTACACGCTCAAAACAGAGCTACAGATGCAAAGTTACGACACGATGAACATAGCAAAATAATTAGGGTTTTGGGGATAAAGTCAACCCTAAAAACCAGATCTCAGATCTGAGGCGCGGAAACCGAGGTTCGCCGGGGAAGCTCGCCGGAGTTCGTCGTCGTACTTGAAGGAGGCACGTCGGCCGGAGGAGGTCTTGCCGGAGACGACGAGGAGGACGGCGGAGGGCGGCGGGGAGGCGAGGCGCGGCCGGGTCGCCGACGTTGAGGAGCCGCGGCGGCCGGCGAGGCGGCCCCGTGACGGCGCGCGGCAGCGTCGAGCGAAGGAAGGCGGCGCGGGCGCCCTGGCGGCGGGGCGAGCGGCGCTTGGGAGACGGGCCTCGGGGGCCCGGGACGGGCTCCGCGGGCCGGCGGGATTCGTGGCGATGTGGGGCGCCGGCTGGGACACGTGGCGAACGGCGATTGGTCCGGGCGGAGCGGTGTACGTGTCCGACGGCCGACGGATGTGTCCGGTCGCGCGGAGGAGGCGATTTTTAGGGTTTCGGGAGAGGGGAACCGAGAATTTCGGAGGGGGTTATATTTATAGGCATAGGAGGAGCTAGGAGAGTCCAAATGAGGTGCGGTTTTCGGCCACACGATCGTGATCGAACTCTCTAGATGATGGAGAGGGTTTTGGGCCAAAAAGGAGGGGTGTTGGGCTGCAACCCACAAGAGGCCTTTTCGGTCCCTCGGTTAACCGTTGGAGTATCAAACAAAGTCCAAATGGTACGAAACTTGACAGGCGGTCTAGCGGTAGTAAACCAATGCCGCATGACAAGTCTCGGTCCAATCCGAAAATGTTTAACACCCGCACACGAAAAGAGGTAGAAAGGGACACCGGGTGACATAGGAGCGCCGGATTGCAAAACGGACAACGGGGAAAATGCTTGGATGCATGAGACGAACATGTATGCAAATGAAATGCGCATGATGACATGATATGCAATGCATGACACGCAAGCAATGACAACGCAACAACAGCGAATAACTGGAGGACACCTGGCACATCGGTCTCGGGGCGTTACAATTGCTTAGCACATATGAACAATTTTTCAGCGCATAGGATAAAACGAGCAAGTTTTACTCAAAAATTATATCCCTGGAACATTCATCCGCCATAAGGAAGGCACCCTTCAGAACATCCTGATAATAATTCTCCGGCTTGCGATGCTCTTTCCCCGGCGGTGGCCCGTCCTTCACAAGCTTCTCAGCGTCCAGCTTGCTCCAGTGCACCTTAGCACGGGCAAGGGCCCTACGGGCACCTTCAATGCAGACGGAACGCTTGATGACTTCGAGCCTTGGACAGGTCCCCACCAGCCGCCGCACCAGCCCGAAATAGCTCCCAGGCAGAGCCTCCCCAGGCCACAGCCGAACTATGAGGCCCTTCATGGCCTGTTCGGCCGCCTTGTGGAGCTCGACCAGCTGCTTCAGCTGGTCGCTCAGGGGCACGGGGTGTCCGACCTCAGCATACTGAGACCAGAACATCTTCTCTGTCGAGCTTCCCTCCTCGGCTCGATAGAATGCGGCGGCATCGGACACGCTACGGGGAAGATCTGCGAATGCTCCTGGAGAGCTCCGGATTCGGGTAAGTAACAAGTAACTCACGTTTATGTGCTTGCTTTGCATAAAGAATGCCTTACCCGCCGCTCTCTTTTTCACCGCATCCAACTCCTGGAGGGTCTTCTGGGATTCGGCCTTGGCATGCTTGGCATTTTCAATAGCCATCGCGAGCTCGGACGCTCGCGTCTTTGAGTCAAGCTCCAAACTCTCATGTTTTTTCATGAGAGCCTGGAGCTCTTGCCGCACCTCGCCAACCTGGGCCTCATACTTCTCCCGCTCGGTGCACTCCGTGGCCGCCCTCTTCTCGGCCTCGACCAGCGCTTGCTTAAGGGTCGCCACCTCAGATGTGGCCCCTACAATAGCCACGATAATCATGTCATTTCTTGAAATTGCACCTTTTTTATATATATATTTAAACAAGGTATTTCTTACCTTCCTTGTCCTCGAGCTGCTTCTTGGCCCGCCCGAGCTCTTGCTCAGACTGCTCGAGGTTCTGCTTTAGCGTGTCCACTTCCACAGTCAGTGCGGCGGACGCCAGCAGAGAAGCCTGCATACGCATATTGACTCTTTTTTGTTAGACTCCTGCGAATTTTATTGATCCTCTATTCGGCTTTTCTTCCCGAACGCCAAACAGAGCATCAGGGGCTACTGTCTATGCGGTAATATTATTTACACATTCTTTACTTACCTCAAAGCCTGTTAAAAGGCTAGTACAAGCTTCAGTCAGTCCGCTCTTGGCGGACTGAACCTTCTGGACCACCGCACTCATAATGGTGCGGTGTTCCTCGTCGATGGAGGCGCCTTTGAGCACCTCCAACAGATTGCCCGGCGCCTCCGGTTGGACGGGGGTCACCGGCACGGCGGGCTTGCTCCTCTTGGAAGGAGGTCGCCCGCCGGACTCTGGAACCTTTGAAGGTTCCGGAGCGGTGTCCGGCCTAGAGCCGGACTTGGAGCCCTAGGGGGTTTTATCCCCTTTACTCCTGGAGTCCGGGAGGTCGCCTTGCGACGCCTCCAGGACCACCTCCTCCTAGCTTGGAACCTATTGGGACAACACTTCGGCGTCATCCGTAGGGCGGGGGGAGGTAGCCGTCAGAAGCGAATTCACATCCGACGAGTCCAGTGAACCGCTCGACGACGCGTCGAGCCGGTCTTTGGGTGGGCTGCATAATCATATTCGACATAAGGGAAAGCTGTGCAATAAAGGAATACTATGAATTACTCTGGTATCCGGATACTTACGATTTCGCCAGGGGCTTGGCCCTGAGCGGCCACTCCTCTCCGCCGTCGGCGTCGGTGGAGTAGTCCGGAGGAAGGGTTTTCCCCTTCTTGGACCCTTCGGCCTACCCAGTAAGGGTGGCCTTCCTT
Source organism: Triticum urartu (assembly GCF_003073215.2). Classification (NCBI taxonomy): domain Eukaryota; kingdom Viridiplantae; phylum Streptophyta; class Magnoliopsida; order Poales; family Poaceae; genus Triticum; species Triticum urartu. The sequence continues at coordinate 535,895,211 of NC_053028.1, forward strand.
TTCTTCTCTCCCCCCGCTGGAGGGGGAGAGGTCTCTTCTTCCTCCTCCTTGTTTTCGCGGGAGGAATGCGCCTTGGAGCCGTCGGATGATGAACCCGACACCTCCTGGCGCCGGGCACTTTTTCGAGTCCCCGTGGCCTTCTTCGTGGCCTTCTTCTCTGGCACCACATGGGGTGCCGGAACCAGCAGCTTCGCCAAGCAGGCATCGGCTGGGTCTTCGGGCAAAGGAGCCGGACAGTTGATTTGTCCGGACTTCGCCTGCCAAGGCTGTCAAAGGTAAGGGAGCTTAGATCCCGCATAGAGTCAAACTATGAAAAACTAATACCCTGTAAGAGGAACAAACAACTTACCACGCTAGCATGACGCTGCGCGCTGAATCCGCGATCCTCGGTAGCGGATGCGGGAGCCTCGGCGCCCTTGAAGAGCACCTTCCAGGCATCTTCATTCGTCGTGTCGAAGAGCCTGCTCAAAGTTCGGTGCTGTGCCGGGTTGAACTCCCACAGATTGAAGGCCCGTTGTTGACACGGGAGGATCCGGCGGATGAGCATAACCTGGACTACATTGACAAGCTTGAGCTGCTTGTCCACCAGGGTTTGGAGGCATGTTTGCAGTCCAGTCACCTCTCCTTTGCTGCCCCACGACAGGCCCGTCTCTTTCCAGGACGTGAGCCGCGTTGGGGGTTCGGACCGGAACTCGGGGGCTGCGACCCACTCAGGGTCGCGCGGCTCGGTGATGTAGAACCACCCTGATTGCCACCCCTTCAGGGTCTCCACAAAGGAGCCCTCGAGCCATAAGACGTTGGGCATCTTGCCCACCATGGCGCCTCCGCACTCCGCCTGGTTGCCGCGCACCACCTTCGGCTTGACATTGAAAGTCTTGAGCCATAGGCCGAAATGGGGGCGGATGTAGAGGAAAGCCTCGCACACGACGATAAACGCCGAGATGTTGAGGATGAAGTTTGGGGCCAGATCATGGAAATCTAGGCCGTATTAGAACATGAGTCCCCGGACGAATGGGTGGATAGGAAAGCCCAGTCCGTGGAGGAAGTGGGGAAGGAACACTACCCTCTCATGGGGCCTTGGGGTGGGGAGGAGCTGCCCCTCTTCGGGAAGCCGGTACGCGATGTCATTAGACAAGTATCCGGCCTTCCTCAGTTTTTTGATGTGTCCCTCCGTGACGGAGGAGACCATCCACTTGCCTCCCGCTCCGGACATGGCTGGAGAAGGTTGAGGTGGGAAGTGCGGACTTGGGCGCTGGAGCTTGAGTGCGCGAAAATGGATAGGCAAAGGAGGAAGAAGGCGTAGGTGAAAAGGTGGATCCTTATCCCCTTATATGGGTGGACGCAACTACGTGTCCCCACCATCCTGGTAAAACTCGCTTATCTCCAAGCGCCGTAATCAATGGCGCGGTTGGGTTACCCACGCCCGTATTGATGAGAATCCCGGAATAAGGGGACACGATCTCTGCTTCGATGAGACGTGCGAAGAAAACCGCCTCGCATGACACGCTGAGGTAGGACAATAAAATAAAGGCTTGGCCGTGGTGCGACGTCACACTACGGAATACGTCAGCAGATTAGATTTGTGTAAATATTATTCTCTCTATGGAAATATGTGGAAACTTATTTTGCAGAGCCGGACACTATCTTTGTGTTCAAAATCTTCTATGAAGTACTTGGAGGAGGAACCCGCCTTGCAATGTCGAAGACAATCTGCGCGCCGGACTCGTCGTCATTGAAGCCTGGTTCAGGGGCTACTGAGGGAGTCCTGGATTAGGGGGTGTCCGGATGGCCGGACTATACCTTCAGCCGGACTCCTGGACTATGAAGATACAAGATTGAAGACTTTGTCCCGTGTCCGGGAGGGACTTTCCTTGGCGTGGAAGGCAAGCTTGGCGATACGGATATGTAGATCTCCTACCATTGTAACCGACTTTGTGTAACCCTAACCCTCTCCGGTGTCTATATAAACCGGAGGGTTTTAGTCCGTAGGACAACATACAGAACAACAATCATACCATAGGCTAGCTTCTAGGGTTTAGCCTCTCCGATCTCGTGGTAGATCTACTCTTGTACTACCCATATCATCAATATTAATCAAGCAGGACGTAGGGTTTTACCTCCATCGAGAGGGCCCGAACCTGGGTAAAATTTCGTGTCCCTTGCCTCCTGTTACCATTCGGCCTAGACGCACAGTTCGGGACCCCCGACCCGAGATCCGCCGATTTTGACACCGACACCGAGCATGACGGATGGCCTCGGATCACTGGCTGGGCACCTGCTCCGAGCGGGATGCGTCCTGCTCGTCCTGCTCCGCCTGCATCCGGGCTGCCTGCTCCAACTGCACAGTTCGCTTTAAATGAAATCTTTGAGTGTAATTGTTGGATTTTCAAGGCCACACAACATACTTTATATGAAAAAATTAGTGTAATACTTAAGATGAAATATTCGAGCATACATTTTTTGATCTTCATGGCGACACAACACACTTTAAATGAAATCTTTGAGCATAATTGGTGGATCTTCAAGGCATCACATCACACTACACATGCAATCTTTAAGGTCGTCTTCAAAACCTCGCGAACATGGAGAGCAGGATGCATTACGTCACTCTTGTTGCTATGCTCTGATACATGTGATGTATGTAGTTTAAGCGGTCCTCTCTTTATTCGGGAGGATGTTGCCTACCTCTGTTAGGCTTGTTGCCAAGCCTAGATCGGCCGCCAGCCCTCATACAAACTAGCACGTGCAACATGTGAAGTTCAAGTCATCCTTAGTAAATCCATTGCAAAAAAAAATCATCCTTAGTAAATGGTAAAGAGCTATAAATTTTCAAATCAAAATTCAATTTTTTTAGTGACTATGTTTTTTATAAATAACGGTTTTGCTATTAGCCAGGCATTTGAAATTTTCTCAGTTTTAGCCAAATCGCCCATTGTCCCTTGTGGTGCTTTGTGATTCGTGCGCCATCCGTAGGAATAGTTGGTTGACTTATTCCTGTTGTTTTTTCAGTCAATTTCTCAGGCTTATTTTCTTCTGTAGTTGGGCTGGCCTACTACCCACGAACGCATGCATGTCCAGTCTTTTTTGATTTATTTTGGATTTGCTATTTCTCATGTGGCTGAAATTCCTTTTCGCGTCTAATGGATTTCTATTTGCTATTTCAGTAGTACCAGCACACCGGTGTATAATGAAACTCAAGTACATTTAAATAAAATATTTTCTTTTGCAGGCGTTCTGTGTTTTAGGACCTGTTTGGATTGTGACTATCTTTGTCATATATTGCCACATGATTTTTGCCACACCTGCCTTAGTTGAGTTGATCAAATTGTTAGCCACACCTTGGCTTGTCTAAGGGAATCTTACCACACTTTTTATGTCTATAATATGTGGGGTTCACTGCTCATAAAAAAAATCCTTGCCTTAGGTGTGGCTAGAACCAAACATCTACCTAACTTGGTCAAATTTGCTTAAGGTTAGGTGTGGTAAAGTGTGGCAAGGTGTGACTGGGAACCAAACAATCCCTTGGTTGCACTGCATGAAATTATTTGAAGAGAAGATGAAGCCTCATCATTACCCAACCCAACATAAAGGATCAAATTGTTGGGGATGTTGCTTATCGCAATACTCTTTTTTTTTCTTGAATCACTTTTAGGTTTTGTATATGTTCCATATGTTGTATATGAAGTGTATAAAATGTATGTTGGCTCTTAATTTTCTATTATATATGCATGTCTGCTATGAGATGCAAAGCTTTGTACAAATTAATGACGAATGCATATGTTTATTTCAATGATTACTTCCAATTTCCTTTGTGTGATTGGTTAAGAAATACGAAACTGAGAAGGGTTTCATCTGACTATCATTAGCAAGGGCAGGTAGCTAAATGGAAAAATTCACATCCCTGACCTACAAAATAAAGGCAGTTATTAGTATGCAACCACCTGCGGAAAATAGTATTATAAGTGATTTTAAATACGAAATCGCTCAAATTGTCCATGATATTGGAGGTGTTTTTCATAATCGCCACCGCCGTGCGGAGTATTAGTGACACATGCTTTGAGGCGGAATTGAAAACCGCAACCAACTCATGTACCAAAAAACGTCGCCACCGCCGCGACGAGGGCCGACGACAGCGGGGGCGAGGGGGCCCGACGTCATAGGGTGTTGCTGGCGGCGCGTGGTGTGACACTGGTGCGTCCTGGAGAGACGCTTTACCATGTCGGGAGATAAGCGGGCCATATATGAATATTGATGAGTATGGCATACTATATGTCAAAACCATGTATCGTTGCATTTTTTATCTTCAACCCAACACAAAAATGGAATAAACTCATTCCCCGTGAAATGAAACCATAACATTTCATGCCCCTGTTTCTCAAACCAAACACATTATTATTTCACGGAAGCTCAAACAAACTCATTTGATAACCTGAGCTATTTCAGCAACCAACAGTTAAAACATACCACTGCTCCTACTACAAGCCAGTGTCATACGGACACACCGTCATCGACGGCCTCGATGAATGCCCTTAGATTACGATCCGACGAGCCACCTTTGCCGAGAGCCTCAGCGACCACCCGCTTCCACTCCGACGCCGCGCGCCGCGCGGCCCCCGCTCCGTCCTCACCCTCCTGCATCACCTCCTCTACGCGCTGCCTCACCCCGGTCGCGCGCAACACGCCGTCGCTGCGCACCTCCGCGCGCGCTCCCACGCGCCACTCGCACTCGACGAGCCACGCGTTCATCCGCTGGTCCGACATATGGGGCACGCACACCATGGGCACGCCGCACGCCAGGCTCTCCATCACCGAGTTCCATCCACAATGCGTCACGAAGCAGCCCACCGCGGCGTGCGAGAGCACCCGCACCTGGTCGCACCAATCCACCACCGTGCCGTTCCCGAGCCGCGCGTTCGTCTCGGGCTCCGACGTCGCCTCGCCATCGGCGAACTCCGCCTTGACGTCCTTCCGGACGACGCAGAGGTACGGCCTCCCGCTCTCCTCGAGGCCGAGGAGCAGCTCGTCGAGCTGCTCCCTATCCATCCCCGCCCGGCTCCCGAACGCGACGTACACCACGGAATCGGCCGGCTTGGTGTCGAGCCACTCCATGTACTTGGCGCCGTCCTGCTTGAAGAGGCCGGTCTCGTCGCCGGACGGGGGCACTGGGCCGATCGGCAGCGCGTTGTACGCTCCCACGGCGGCGAGCGCGCTCTCCTCGAGTTCCTGGCACGTGTTGACGAGCACGATTGCTCTGGGGGTTTCCCTGTCGAGCGTGTCGAACAGGTCGCGCACGGTAGTGTACACGCTGTGGAAGAAGTCGGACGGGTCGGTGGAGTCGGTGAGGAAGGACGGGAGGTCCCGCACGGCCTGCGGCGGGAGGCCCGGGAAGCGCACGAGGAACGACGGGTCGTGGCGGTGGTCGGCCACGACGGCGGCGTGGCCATGGAAGTAGTGGTAGTAGACGGCGAGCACGGCGGCCGGCTGGATCCAGTAGAGCGCGGACGGCAGGCCTTTGTCGCGCGCCACGTCCGCGGCCCACGGGAGGAGCATCGTGTACACGACGCGGGTCACGGGGCGGCCGCGCGCGGCGAGCGCGTCCACCAGCTCCCCGACGCTGCGCGCGCCCGCGGCGTGGAAGGACGCCATGTAGTCGGTGCACGCCGCGGGGTCGGCGGTCCTGTCGTACCGTTGTCGAAGCCGTCCGAGAACGGGAGGAACTCGAGGCGGCCATCGCCGCTGTCGGGCGCGTCCGCCTTCGCCGGGAACATGCGTTGGTGCGCGGTCGCGGTGGTGGAGAACGTGACGACCGCGCCGGGCGCAGCGGCGAGCAGGCGCCGGGCGAGGCGGAGCGCCGGCGCGATGTGTCCCTGGAGCTGGTACGTGAGCACGAGGAAGTGCGGCTGCGGAGACATGCTTGTCCCCCTTTCCTCAGGCGGACTCGCGTAGCGACTAAAGAGCCAAAGGTTGCCACAACTAAGGTTAAGGTTAGGCAAGTTTGATCAACTTAGATGTATGTTTGGTTCAAGCCACACCTTTGACAAGCCACATACCTTTGGCAAGCCAAATTTAGACCCATATGGCATACACACAAAAAGTATGACAAGATTCTCTTAGGCTTGCCAACTTGTGGCTTTCATTTTAATGAACTAACCTTAAGCAAACTTGATAAAATTATATGGTAAAGTGTGGCAGTGCTAGTCCTAAAACCAAACAGCCTCAGAGTTTTTCTACCGGAACCGGTACCTACCAATGTGACATCCACCACACATGCATTTCATCAAGATTCATGTGATCTGGTAACGTATATTATATCTTGCTCTATACATTGTGAATACTAGTGACACGGCCTGACAGAAAGTACATGGTGGCAGCCTTTTACAGAGAAGAGAGAGAGATAGGGAGGAGAAAAATAACCGTGCATGCATGCATTCTCTCTCCCATACATCTAACATGCATTAATTTTCATCCTCATATTTTAAATGATTGATATATTTTCAAACAAATGTTCACTTTTTAAACTTTTTATATATTAGAATTCGCGCCGACAAGACCTTCAAAACAAGATCAATCTAGGATATATTTCAACTACTTTTATTTTGTATATTTCAATTATCTTTGAAATCACTTTCAGAAAAATATAAGATTATTTCGGTATTTCACAAAAATGATTTCGACTGTTTCACTAATTTCCAAAAAAATATGATTTCACTTGTTAAAAAAACTAATTTCAAACTTTTTTAAACACTGGTTTCACTTATTTAAAAATGCATATTTCACTAATATTCAAAATCAAGTTCACTAATTTCATAAAAATGATTTCACTCATTTAAAAGAACTAATTTCATTCATTCTTAAACACTACTGGAAGTGTTACACATTTCTCAAAACGATTGAATGATTTTCAGTGAGATATTAATTGAAATAGCTATGTGTAGTTGAGCTGTGTAAAATATGTGAAACTGATATTTCAATGTGTTGTTGCACGTTGTCAAACTAATTTCTGTGAAAAAAATATGAAATCACTTCTCTGAAATATATGAAACTGATATTTCTCATATTTGTAACTTGTTATTTCAGTGAGATATGTATTGAAAAAATATGAAATTACTTCCCTGAAATATATTTCAATGTGGTGTTGCAAGTTGCGAAACTAATTTTTGTGAAAATATATGAAATTACTTCTCTGAAATATATGAAAATGCTATTTCATATATTTGTAACTTGTTATTTCAGTGAGATATGTATTGAAATATATGAAATTACTTCCCTGAAATATATTTCAATGGAGTTGCAAGTTGTGAAACTAAATTCTGTGAAAATATATGAAACTACTTCTCTAGAATATATGAAACTGCTATTTGTCATATCTGTTACTTGTTATTTCAGTGAGATATGTATTGAAATATATGAAATTACTTCCCTGAGAAATATGTAATTACTTCCCTAAAAAATATTTCACAAGTTTGAAAAAACACAATTATGTGATTTGGAAAACTGATTCACTCTTTACAAAAACAATCTCTTTACAAGTGCTTTCGCACATGAAACAATCCATTTCACATATCCAAAGTAATAAGTTTCACATATTAACAAAATGAACCTAAATTGTTGCATAAATCTCACTTTGCTCATTTAAGAAATATAATTTCACTCATTTAAAAAAACTTATTTAAATCCTTAAGAGACCGATTTCACACGTTATTCCAGATAAACTCGATTTCAGTCATTTTGATTTACTGATTTCAGTTATTCAAAAAACATCTTTCAATTATTACCAAAAACAAGTTCACTCGCTTCATAAAATATGTTTCGGTCATTTTTTAAAAAATAATCAGTTTCACATGTTTGAAATAACTAGTTTCACGTATTTCACACCCAAAAAATGTGGCATGTGTATTTCACGTATTTCACTCATCTTAAAAATTTGGTTCCATTTATTTCAGAAAACTAATTTCACTTATTTTAAAAAATCATTTCAACAAACAATTTCACTAGTTTCAAAACAAGATTTCACGCATTTAAAAAAATAAATTGAAATAATCAGCTCACATTGTTTAAATAACTAGTTTCGCATATTGCACACTGAAATATGATATTTCAGTTTTTCTAAACAGTAAAATAGTAAATTAGTTTAATATATTGAATGATTTCTCAAAATATGTAACATCTCCCATACATCTAACAGTAATTTGAAATACATATTTCACTCATTCACAAATTGATTTTATTATTTCAAAACAATATATCATTTATTTGAAACAACTGATTTCACTCAGTTGAAAAAACTTATTTCACTCATTTGAGAGAAAACATTAGATTCACTCATTTGAAGTACTATATTCCACTCGTTTAAAAAAACTGATTTCACACATCACAAAAAATTATATTTTCAAACCATATATAGAGTGAAATAAGTTTCGAACAGTGAAATAAGCAGTTTCACACATAATATATAGAGTGAAATAAGTTATTTGAAATGTTGAAAATAAAAAATCATTTCAACAAACAATTTCACTAGTTTCAAAACAAGATTTCACGCATTTAAAAAAATAAATTGAAATAATCAGCTCACATTGTTTAAATAACTAGTTTCGCATATTGCACACTGAAATATGATATTTCAGTTTTTCTAAACAGTAAAATAGTAAATTAGTTTAATATATTGAATGATTTCTCAAAATATGTAACATCTACCATATATCTAACACTAATTTGAAATACATATTTCACTCATTCACAAATTGATTTTATTATTTCAAAACAATATATCATTTATTTGAAACAACTGATTTCACTCAGTTGAAAAAACTTATTTCACTCATTTGAGAGAAAACATTAGATTCACTCATTTGAAGTACTATATTCCACTCGTTTAAAAAAACTGATTTCACACATCACAAAAATTATATTTTCAAACCATATATAGAGTGAAATAAGTTTCGGACAGTGAAATAAGCAGTTTCACACATAATATATAGAGTGAAATAAGTTAATTGAAATGTTGAAAATTAAATGTATTTGAAATGTATCCGAAATTGATCTTGTTCTAAAGGTCTTGCCACCCGGAGATCAAATATATAAAATATTTCACATATGTAATTTTGATTTAAAAGATATAAACGGTTGAAAATGTCAAATGAAATTTAAATGGTACCTTTGTTATGGGAGCTAGAGGAGGAGAGTATGTCTGAGACATGCATGCACGGTACTGGCAAAAAGTGCTGACAAGAGTTGACAAGACATTTCATACATGATGATGTTTAACAAAATACAAAGGAATACTAGTATGCATGTAGACAGTGTGCACCAATCTCCAAGAATTGAAGGGTGGATTTAGCACCGGTACATACCGGCTCCGGTAAAAAGAGGTTTGCGACTCGCGTAGCTCGAGAGAGCGTCACGCGATCTTGCAGCGACGGCTGGCACGCTTTCCGATTTGAGTGGCATAGCGCGAGAGACCTTGGGTCCCAATGCAAAGGTGCTTAGATGAGGTGCTAAGTGCATTAAATACTTTAGCAACTCAACTCCTCAATGCATAGGTGCTTAACTTGTTGTTGCTAAGCACACTTTATTTAATGAGTTAGCACCTAAAGTCTTTCATGCATTGGCCAAATTGTTTCATTTAAGTGATTTGCCTAGGTTCTCGCGCTTGGCATTGGTTCTTCCTGGGGTCACCAAAGTACTCTCTCTCCTTTTTAAATGTTGTGCCATCATTTTTTTACTTATGTGACATGCTTAGCATCCGTCCACGATGGAGCACTGGGAAGCACGCGACCCGCGATGCCCAGCTGCCCACGCGAGGAAGCTGGTTCATCCATGACTCTGTCGGGAACTAATTGCTCGCGGCCGGCGCACCCATGTGGTTTGGGAGAGGAGCGGCTGCATGTGTCAAGCGAACGGCATGCACATGCCAACCAGTACTGTAGATCTGTGATCTGTGGTATTGGTCGCTCTGTGATCAACGCACGTGCTCCCTCTTCTGGCTCTTTGTTTTTGTTTTGAGAACTCCCTCTTCTTGTTACGAGGCCGATCAACTGGGACTCGGACGCTGTCGGCAGAGGGGAGGAGCACCTGGCGGTCGGCGGAGAGAAGGAGCACCAGGATCAGCTGGAACTGACCAAACTTGCGTGCTTTCTTCTCGTGTGCCCATCCGTACTCCCGCATATGTGGATTAATTTGATTGGTACAAAATAAGGCCCCGACCCCACCCCTTAAAATCAGGGGGAAGATGATTAGATTAGAAAGGAAAAAAGGGAAAAGACAACCATAAGATGAAGTGGGAGCACGGATGGGAGCATGGGAGAGAGCAAGCAAGCCGGATCCCTCCCCCCCCCCCCGATTTCAGGGGGTGGGGCCCGGCTGCTAATCCTAAGCCAATTAGTTTGCTCCACATCAGCCTGTACGATAAACCATGTAAAAATAGCCCGTAGTTCTAGCATTACTGCTCGAGGACAGCGAGAGCAGCAGCACCACCAGACCCCCGCGCGTCCCCATGTCGACCGCCGCAGTCTCTCGGCGCGGCCCGCCCTCTCCGACTGGTCTTCGGCTAGCGCTCAGCACCAGCGCCCGGTTTGGTTTGGCACCAACACCTTCAAACTGCCCCTATACGTGGGGTACATTACATGTCATCCAACGTGCGATGCCTCATCGGTCCATGGAGGGATTGGAAGTCCGTTTTTTCACAAACCGGGGGGCTTTGCTGACATCCGGTCCGTTGACATGCACGCGCCCGACAACCCGGTTCCATCCAAAACCCTCTTTCGTGCGAAACGGTTGCCACACATTGATGCCGTCCGAGAGCGCATGCATCACATACATACTGGCCCAGAAGAGACGCGACCTCTCACTCGTGCATTGGAAAAGCGCGTCAGCCGAGAGTGCCACATGTGCTACGTCTCGGTCTCTGTGCCTGTTCAATGCCAGAGCGACGTGAGTGGACGGGACAGATAAAAGCTACATGACCCACTTGGAAGCTGCCACATCAACAACTGCTGGCCCTATTTGTCAGAAACTTTGATCGATCAAACCCATGGAAAGATTATTACTCATGGATTATCATCATAAAAAATGATCTTAGGCGACAGATTGGCATATGATCGGTTACAGTCTAGGCCATCATCGAAAATGGTCGCCAGTGACAATTTTGAGTTCATCACCTAAGACAGGGTTTTGCGAGACAGAAAAAATGGTACCATCGAGATTTTATTTGCTGTGACGGCGCTTCAGTGACGGTGGACATGACGGCCAAAAAACGTCACCTGGCCATTTTATGACGAAAAATGATTTTATGTAACACAAATGAAACAACACATGATATCTTGTTTTGTCGCGAGTAGCCGGTCCATGGCGCAAGGGCCAAATGCAATTGAGAAACTCCGTGAACTATACAGAGCTTCTTATCAAAACTCATAAACTTCTTTTTAAAATTGAAAAAGAACGATGAATATTTGTGAAAGCATTCAGGCCATTTTTCTAAGGCTTTGTGACTGATTCCTCAAACAATGTTTTTGCTTAATTAGAAATAAGCAGAAGGAAGAGCTTCAGACAAAACTCAACTCTCACCCATTTCCATAAACCGCATACTACAAATACTTACCTCATACATTACATGACATGAAATGTTTTGAGGATGAATGTAGCGTATTCCTTATTTGACGGCTACTGTGGGTATGAAACGATCAATCATAGGGTGAGATATCACCCTGCTGTCCCTAACTTTGGCTTCGAGGTGTTCCATTGGCTCCCTATCCATGAGATAGAACCTGAAGCCAGACAGCAAAAGTGACGAACATCTCTTGCACCACACATTGATTACTTTCATTACATATTCGTTCAGTGCATTATCCGTGTATGTCACTAATACATCGATGGTTTCATTCTCAATGGCACTTGCTTCGCCCACCGGAATATTGAGGTATAATCTGTTGGCCTTATTATTTCGACCAAGGTCCATAAAGAACGGAAGCAAATAGGTTGGGTGGTCGGCCATGGCAAGCTGCTCTGGCGGGTAGACATGGGGCGGCGAAACTTTCTTTTGTCCGCTCGGAGGATGTAGGAATTTAGTGAGGTCTTTGCATTGCAAGAAAAGGCTCTCCTTCTGGGGAAGGGGGCGTTGAGGGAGTCCTGGACTAAGGGGTCCTCGGGTGTCCGGACAATTTGATATGGGCTGGACTGGTGGGCGATGAAGATACAAGGCAGAAGACCTTTCCCCGTGTCCGGATGGGACTCTCCTTTGCGTGGATGGCAAGCTTAGCGTTCGGATGTATTATTTCCTTTCTCTGTAAACCGGCTCTATACAACCCTAGACCCCTCCGGTGTCTATATAAACCGGAGGGTTTCGTCCATAGAGGCTAAGAACAAATCACATAGGCTAGACATCTAGGGTTTAGTCATTACGATCTCGAGGTAGATCGACTCTTGTAACCCCTATACTCATCAAATACAGTCAAGCAGGACGTAGAGTTTTACCTCCATTAAGAAGGCCCGAACCTGGGTAAACATCGTGTCATCCTTGACTCCTGTTTCCTTCGATCCTCAGACGCACAGTTCAGGACCCCCTACTCGAGATCAACCGGTTTTGACACCGACATTGGTGCTTTCATTGAGAGTTCCACCATGCCATCAACGGAAGGATCGATGGCTCGTTCGATCGTCAGCAATGATGCCATTTCCGGGGAGGTTTTCCTCCACGACCAAATTTTCGTGTTCGGTGGCTTTGTTTTGCGTGCCAACTCGATTGGTCACCTCGAACAGGTTGATAGCTACGCCCCAGGTCATCAGATCAGTCTCAGGAACCTAAATTATGTCGCTGATATCCGAGGAGACTTGATCTTCGAAGGATTCGCGGCCCCGACCACCGTTCTGGCCTTAGATCCGGAGCAAACCGCCAGGCCCGAAGATGGGAGTGTGGAGCCCACCGGACTCTCCACTACAAACCATGCTATCGAAGATCCGGAGGCGATTGTTTCCACAACGAACTCGGAATTAGACCGGGTTCCTCCTATCACTGAAAGGCCGGACTCGCCCCGGACTCTAGCTCCATGGACTCTCGTTTCCCTGTCCAAACCTCGCTCTTAAACGAGGTGCTGGACTTAATGCGATCCCTCACCATCACAGAGGAATCACCTCCGAATTACGCCCAGTCCAGACTAGGGGCTGGAAGCAGGGAATTTTACGCCCCACCCACCACCCACTTCATAGCCACTGTCGAAGATTTAACCGACATGCTGAACTACGCCTCCGAAGACATCGACGGCATAGACGACGATGCCAGAGACGAACAAGGCCAAGACCTGCCGTTTACCGAACGTTGGACGACCACCTCCACATATGACGTATATATGGTGGACACACCCAAAGAGGATGACGCCGACGGCAGGAAGGATCCGGTTGAGGACAAACCCATTGAGGCACCTCGAAAGCGTCGACGTCAACGGCGCCGCTCAAAATCGCGTCGTGGCAAAGACAGTAATATCGGCACCGGAGATGATAACACTCTGGAGGGTGCCAAAGACCCTGAAGCCCCTGTCGAGCCCACATCCGAACAAGACGATGTGGAGGAGGGGAAAGTTAATCCCGACGATCCAGTCGGGAACGAGGACTCAGAAGACAGTAATTATCTACCGCTCTCCGAGGATGATGTGAGCCTCGGTGACGAAGACTTCATTGTGCCAGAGGAACCACTCGAGCAAGAGTGCTTTAAGCACCAGCTAATCGCCACTACGAGAAGCCTAAAAAAGCAGCAGCAACGGCTCCAAGCCGAACAGGATACGCTCAACGACAGATGACTCAGGTCCTAGCTTCCGAAGAATATGGCCTTCAACGCCCAACAAAAACTTATCCAAAGCGCCGGCTACTGCCACAATTTGACGACAAGGTCGTCAAGCCAAACCCGTCGAAACATGACCATGCCGATGAACCAGATCGGCCACCACGTGGGCGAGACAAAGCAGCCACCCATGCCAAAGACCAACCCGCACCACCTCGCCGTAAGGGCAGCGAGACAACGGTTCCATGATACACCTACGATCTATGACAATACCTAAATAATAGAGCAGGCCAAATAAGATCAATCTACGGATCTAAGGGGTGCGCCCCAACGCAGAAGACGAGCGCCAAGCTTGGCCTGACAGGCATAACCTCACCAGGGCCGAAAACCGCATACTGACTTCATCCGAATTGCGTCGTGACGTCGCCCGATACAGAGGCGTTGCACACCCCTTATGCTTCACTAATGAGGTAATGGAGCACTAGTTCCCAGAAGGGTTTAAACCCGTGAACATTGAATCATACGATGGAACGACATATCCCGCAGTATGGATCGGAGATTTTCTTCTCCGTATCCACATGGCTCGCGGTGACGATCTCCATGCCATCAAATACCTCCCCCTAAAACTCAAGGGACTAGCACGACACTGGTTAAATAGCCTCCCAGAGAACTCAATTGGTAGCTGGGAAGACCTGGAGGATGCCTTTAGAGACAACTTCCAAGGTACTTACGTCCGGCCTCCGGACGCTGATGACCTTAGTCACATAGTCCAGCAACCCGGAGAGTCAGCCCGGAAACTCTGGACCAGGTTCTTAACTAAAAAGAACCAAATTGTCGATTGTCCGGACGCTGAAGCCCTCGTGGCCTTTAAACACAGCATCCATGACGAGTGGCTTGCCCGACACCTCGGCCAAGAAAAACGAAGTCCATGGAAGCCCTCACCGCACTTATGACCCGCTTTTGCATGGGAGAAGATAGCTGGCTAGCTCGCAGAAGCAACAACACCAGCGACCCCGGCACCTTCGAAGCCAGAGATGGCAACGGCAGGCCATGACGCAACAAACACAAGCATCAAAGCAACAATGACGATACCAAAGACACGACGGTCAACGCCAGATTCAGTGGCTCTAAACCCGGCCAGCGGAAGAAGCCATTCAAAGGAAATAAGGATGGTCCATATAGTTTGGACCGAATACTAGATCGGCCTTGCCAGATCCATGGCACCCCGGACAAGCCTGCCAATCATACCAACAGAACATGTTGGGTCTTTAAACAGTCTGGTAAGATAAACACCGAACATAAGGGGAAAGGGCCGCCCAGCAAGGATGATGATGAGCCTCGCCCGACGAACACAGGTGGGCAAAAGAAATTCCCCCCCGAAGTAAAAACAGTAAACATGATCTACATCACTCATATCCCTAAGCGGGAGCACAAGCGCGCACTAAGGGACGTTTATGCCATAGAGCCAGTCGCCCCAAAATTCAACCCATGGTCGGCTTACCCGATCACTTTTGACCGCAGAGACCACCCAACCAGTATCCATCATGGAGGTTCGGCAGCATTGGTCCTCGACCCAATCATCGACGGATTCCACCTCACGCGAGTCCTTATGGACGGCAGCAGCAGTCTCAACCTGCTTTATCAGGACACTGTCCGTAAAATGGGCATTGATCCGTCAAGAGTCAAGCCCACTAAAAACTACCTTTAAAGGAGTAATACCTGGCGTAGAGGCCTGCTGCACAGGGTCCATAACGCTGGAGGTAGTCTTCGGCTCGCCGGATAATTTCCAAAGCGAAGACTTGATCTTCGACATCGTCCCTTTCCGCAGTGGCTATAACGCACTGCTCGGACGAACCACATTCGCCTGCTTCAATGCAGTCCCGCACTATGCTTATCTAAATCTCAAGATGCTCGGACCACGCGGCATCATAACAGTCAATGGAGACATCGATCACTCCCTCCGTACTGAGGAGTATACTGTGGCCCTCGTAACTGAAGCACAGGGTGGCCTTATCACACCAAATACTACATCAGCAGTCAAGCCCCCAGACACTGCCAAACGAGTTCGGTCTACCCTGCAGAAGGATAGCCCGGCTCGTCCAGAGCTGGATTAGCAATTCGGCCTCCATGAAAACCCCAACCTGATTGCGGCATGCGTACTGCGCGTACATAATTACGCACTAAAGGTACCATGGGCGAGGACGGAGGCACACTGAAAACAAAGTCCACAATACGGCTCGACCCTATCCGGACCCTCATATTCTTATTTTTCCTTATTTCTATTTTTCAGGTTCTTTACAACCCACATCACTTTATGATGGTACCGAGGGCCCTTTTCCAGGCCCCTTATGTATCCTCGATCGAGTGATCCTCTCAAAGGATCCTACACCAAGGCGAAAAACGGCGAAGACATGCGGCAGAGTATTCAAAGGATCTTCAAGACCACCTTTTCCTTTTTAGGACCTGTATAGAGCTTTCCCTTGAATTCTCGGCATGTAAAATAGCCTTGATAATTATGGCATTCTCTGTAAAGAGCACGTTCGACGTATCAATCAGAACATAGCGGAAACAGTTTCGTCCTACCTTCTTCGGTATTGGCCTATTCCATAATCTATATTCCGTCTTCACGACTGATTGACATATACACATTGGAATTAATTGCCAGGGGCTTTATTCAGCCACAAATATTCAAAAACAGAAAGTCCAAACACTTTCATAGTACACTTCGGCGTCCCGAATACCGCATTATATGCATCGGCTCCGAATCATGTCTTTGGTCAATAGTTGGGTTGCCCGGCTCATGTGGTTACCACCTTACGTTCCGCTCGTTCGGCTAAGGTAGTAAAGGGAGAACAACTGCGATTGTGTTTCGGGCTCATTCGGTCAAATACCTCAGTAGAGAAAGGCGAAAATTGACTGTCATGATACGGCGAGAGTTGGTCAGCGGTTCGGTGACTTATTAAAATCTTTTCATGATTTTTCTTTCCGTATTACACGAAGGACTGGCCTTCACCCGACCAGGCGTCTAAAGCACCCACGTTTGGATAGCCGAACAACACCAGGGGTTAAGCCTATAATCCCATTGTCAAACTCATATGGCTAAGTGAGAGTAGTAAATCCGCATAGTCTGATTGCCTAGTTCGCTACACGATCACCTCCTTTACGGACCAACACGTTGGGACAAGAGTGATCGCGTGCGATTCCAAACATCCCCGTAGTATCTACGTGGGGGCTGGAGCCGACGACTGACAAACTTTCAAATATAACAAACGGCCGCACAGGAGGAAAATAATTTGAGATAAACAAGCACAAGTATATTACAAAAATCCTCGCTTCATAATACAAAGTTTGGGTGGCTCAGATACATTCATTTCAAACATAATGTCCTTCGAGCATTGACCCCCTGTCAAACGGGCACCCTCCAGGACGTCCTTGAAGTATTGCTCTGGCTTGCGGTAGTCCTTGCCTTCAGGTGGACCCTCGATGGCCACAACGGCGGCCTTCATCTTCGTCCAATGCATCTTGACACGGGCAAAGGCCATCCACGCGCCCTCTATGCACGTCGAGCGCTTCACAGCCTCCACTCGGGGCAAGGCGTCGCTGAGCCGCTTGGCCAGACCGAAGTAACTGCTAGGAATGGGTCCGGCTGGCCAAGCTAGAGTATAAGGTCCTTCTTGGCCAAACCGGACATCCTCCTGCATCATTTGGTTGTTTAGCAGCGCTGGCCGCTCTGGCACCAAGTACTGCGACCAGAAGAGCTTCTCTGTTGCGTTCCCTTCTTGGGCCCGGAAATACCGTGCGGCGTCGACCGCACTCCTTGGGAGATCAGCAAAGGCGTCTGGAGAACTCCATAGTCGATTAAGTAAGGCATATCTCCGACCACCAAAAATACTCTGTAAAAGAAAGGGCTTACTAGTCGCTATTTGTCCATCTTGCTTGATCTCCTCGCGAGCCACACGGGGCTCGGTCCGTGCCTCCTTGGCCTCTTGAAGAGCCTTGGTGAGATCGTCCGCCTATGCCTTATTTTTCTCCTCTAGAGTCTTTCACTTATTGGCGGCATCTTGGAGCTCCTGCTCCACTTCTTTCACCCGCTCCTCATACTTGCGGCGGGTAACCTGCTCGGCCTCTAAAGCCGCAGCCACTTTGTCAGCGGCCGCTTGGCTCGCTGCTACCTCTTGAGCATGCGTTGGTTTTCCCTTGAAGAGGAAAGGGTGATGCAGCAAAGTAGTGTAAGTATTTCCCTCAGTTTTGAGAACCAATGTATCAATCCAGTAGGAGGTAACACGCAAGTCGCCTAGTACCTGCACAAACAAACAAGAACCTCGCAACCAATGCGATAAAGGGGTTGTCAATCCCTTCATGGTCACTTATGAAAGTGAGATCTGATAGAGATAATAAGATAAATATTTTTGGTATTTTTGTTGTATAGATTGGAAAGTAAAGATTGCAAAATAAACTACTATAGAAATAGCAAATTGATAGGAAAATAATATGATGGAAGATAGACCCGGGGGCCATAGGTTTCACTAGTGGATTCTCTCAAGATAGCAAATTCTACGGTGGGTGAACAAATTACTGTCGAGCAATTGATAGAAAAGCGAATAGTTATGAGAATATCTAGGCATGATCATGTATATAGGCATCACGTCTGCGACAAGTACACCGAAACGATTCTGCATCTACTACTATTACTCCACACATCGACCGCTATCCAGCATGCATCTAGAGTATTAAGTTCATAAGAACAGAGTAACACATTAGGCAAGATGACATGATGTAGAGGGATAAACTCAAGCAATATGGTATAACCCCCATCTTTTTAGCCTCGATGGCAACAATACAATACGTGCCTTGCTGCCCCTACTGTCACTGGGAAAGGACACCGCAAGATTGAACCCAAAGCTAAGCACTTCTCCCATTGCAAGAAAGATCAGTCTAGTAGGCCAAACCAAACTGATAATTCGAAGAGACCTGCAAAGATATTTAAATCATGCATAAAAGAATTCAGAGCAGAATCAAATATTGTTCATAGATAATCTTGGTCATAAACCCACAATTCATCGGATCTCAAAAAACACACCGCAAAAAGAATTACATCGAATAGATCTCCAAGAGAATCGAGGAGAACTTTGTATTGAGATCCAAAGAGAGAGAAGAAGCCATCTAGCTAATAACTATGGACCCGAAGGTCTGTGGTAAACTACTCACACATCATCGGAGAGGCTATGGTGTTGATGTAGAAGCCCTCCGTGATCGATTCCCCCTGCAGCGGAGCGCCGGAAAAGGACCCAAGATGGGATCTCACGTGTACAGAAGGTTGTGGCGGTAGAAATAGGGTTTTGTGGTGCTCCTGGATGTTTTCGGGGTATATGGGCATATATAGGAGGAAGAAGTACGTCGGTGGAGCTGCAAGGGGACCACGAGGGTGGGGGCACGCCTACCCCCCTGGGCGCGCCCTCCTGCCTCGTGGCCTCCTCGCTTCTTTCTTGACGTCCACTCCAAGTCTCCTGTATCACGTTTGTTCCAAAAAACTCTCCCGAAGGTTTCATTCCATTTGGATTCCGTTCGATATTCCTTTTTTGCGAAACACTGAAATAGGAAAAAAGAATAGCAATTTGCACTGGGCCTTTGGTTAGTAGGTTAGTCCCAAAAGTATATAAAAAGGTATATTAAAGCCCATTAAACATCCAAAACAGATAATATAATAGCATGGAATAATCAAAAATTATAGATATGTTGGAGACGTATCAAGCATCCCCAAGTTTAATTCCTGCTCGTCCTCGAGTAGGTAAATGATAAAAACATATTTTTTGATGTGGAATGCTACCTAGCATAATTCTCAATGTAATTTTCCTTATTGTGGTATGAATGTTCAAATCCGAAAGATTCAAGACAAAAGTTTAATATTGACATAAAAATAATAATACTTCAAGCATACTAACAAAGCAATCATGTCTTCTCAAAATAACATGGCCAAAGAAAGTTATCCCTACAAAATCATATAGTCTGGCTATGCTCTATCTTCATCACACAAAGTATTTAAATCATGCACAACCCTGATGACAAGCCAAGCAATTGTTTCATACTTTTGATGTTCTCAAACTTTTTCAATCTTCACCCAATATATGAGCGTGAGCCATGGACATAACACTATAGGTGGAATAGAATGGTGGTTGTGGAGAAGACAGAAAGGGAGAAGATAGTCTCACATCAACTAGGCGTATCAACGGGCTATGGAGAAGCCCATCAATAGATATCAATGTGAGTGAGTAGGGATTTCCATGCAATGAATGCACTAGAGCTATAAGTGTATGAAAGCTCAACAAAAGAAAGTAAGTGGGTGTGCATCCAACTCGCTCGCTCATGAAGACCTAGGGCATTTTGAGGAAGCCCATCATTGGAATATACAAGCCAAGTTCTATAATGTAAAATTCCCACTAGTATATGAAAGCGACAACATAGGAGACTCTTTATCATGAAGATCATGGTGCTACTTTGAAGCACAAGTGTGGTAAAAGGATAGTAGCATTGTCCCTTCTCTCTTTTTCTCTCATCATTTCTCTACTTTGAAGATCATGGTGCTAGTTTTGGCCTCCTTGCCCTTCTTCTTGGTCTTCTTCTCCGGTGCCTGGTACGGCGCCGGAACCAGCATCCTCGTTAGTAGAGGAATGGCTGGGTCTTCGGGTAGCGGAGCCGGATACTTGATCCGCTCCACCTTCTTTGTCCAGCCCTAAGGAGAGAATGAAAGGCTAAGCATACCCTTTTGATTTACGAGTTGAAGTTATGTTCGGAAATCAGAAAACTTACTGGAGTGGCCGAATGAGCGCAGTCGAGGCTGATGTCTTCGGTCGTCTCCGGCCAAGACTTCTGGGCCTTGAGAAGCAGCTTCCAGATCTCTTTGTGTGTCGTGCCGAAGAATTGCTGCAGGGTCCGAGGGCCAGCAGGATTGAACTCCCACATGTGGAGAGGCCGACTCTGGCAGGGGAGAATCCGGCGTTAAAAGCATCACCTGGATCACATCAGCAAGGCTGGTGTTCTTCTCCATCATATTTTTGATGTGCTTCTGTCGCATCATCACCTCATCGGCCGACGCCCAATCCAGGACCTTGTTAACCCACGAGGCGAGCCGCATTGGGGGTCCGGACCTAAAATCGGGAGCGGCCACCCAGTTGGCACCGCGGGGTTCGGTGATGTAGAACCACTCTTGCTGCCATATCTTGACTATCTCCATGAAGGCCCCTTTTGGCCAGGTGACGTTGCGAAGCTTGCTCACCATGGCGGCTCCGCAGTCTGCGTTCTCCCCATCAACCACCTCCGGCTTCACGTTGAAGACCTTAAGCCATAGGCCGAAGTGGGGGAGAATGCGGAGGAGTGCCTCGCACACGACGATGAACACCGAAATGTGGAGAAAGGAATTTGGGGCTAGATCATGGAAATCTAGCCCGTAGTAGAACATGAGGCCGCAGACGAAGGGGTGGAGAGGAAACCCTATTCCGTGGAGGAAGTGGGGGATGAACACCACCCTCTCATTGGGCTCCGGAGTGGGGATGATCTATTTTTTGGCAGGGAGCCGGTGCGCGATGTTCGCGGCCAAGTACTCTACTTCTCGGAGTTCCTTGATGTTCCTCTCCGTGACGGAGGAAGCCATCCACTTGCCCTACGAGCCGACTCCGACCATGGTTAGAGGGGTCGGGCGGTGGAAAGGGCTGAGAGCTTGGGCGCTAGAGCTCGAGGACGGGAAGGCTGAGGAAGGAAGAAGGCGTGGGGTAAAGAATGGATTTTATCTGCTTATATAGGCAGTGAATATCAAGCGCGCCCCACTAGCCTTAAAACTCGCCTATTCCCAAGGGGTCGTGCACTAAAAAAATACACTTCCGTGATGATACGTGTTTGTCACAGTAGGTCACGTTTTCTGTCATGCATGTACATCCATGACGATTTTATGACAGAATCAAGATAGACATACATGTGTTGTCGTAGAAGTGTTCCATGACATTACCAAAATTATCATTACGGAAGTGTCCACTTCCATGACGATAAATCATGCGCCATAGAAGTACTTTCATCAAGGGTGACCGACACATGGCATCCACCGTAACTGGTCGCCGTTAAGCTATCGGGTCCGGTTTTGGATCCGATAACCCATTAACAGCCCGGACCATTGAGGATTTTCCATGTGTAAAATTGTCATTGGCCGGAGGAAACACGTGTTGGCTCACCGTTGGGACAGATGTCATCCATTCATTGGACATGAGGCGCCTATGACACGTCGACACGTGGCACGGCCCAACAGAGGCCCATTCCTGTGAAAAGGCCGGCCCATTTGACTTGGTCAAAAGGTAACGGGCCGGCCCACGGAAAGCCTATTAACGACTCGTTCATATATAGCCCATTTACGGCCCGCTAACTCACGACACGGTATGGCCTATCGGAATTAAGCCAATTGCTTCATCTGGGCCGTCCAATATGATTCTAGTCCGTTGTAACTTCTGGCCCATGTATGGCCCATGATGTCTTTCGGCCCATACGAGGCCATTTGTAACTCTTGGCCCATTAACAGCCCGTGGTGAATCTGGCCCACAATGAACAGTGTACCGCTTTATACCCATTAACGACCCATTATTCCATTAGGCCGTTTCCAACCCGTGTTATGTTTCGGCCTTCTCAGGCCCATTTATTCTTGGACTTATTTCCAGCATTCGGTTACTTATGGCTCATTACTGGCCTTTTCTGCTTGTGGGTCAAACTCAGCCCGTGGTTACAATCGGCCCATTAATCCGTTGGGTCGTTTTCATAGTGTCATCAAATACGACCGATTAACGACGGTCCGTTATGGTCGGCCCATGAACAGAAGATTCCAAATCTAGCCCGTTTACGTCATAATGCGGTATGTTATTGGCCCATGTTTGGCCGATCGATCATATGGCTCGTAGAAGGCCCATTGATGCTACGTCCCGTAGAAGGCTCATTGTTTATACGGCCCTTAGAAGGCCCAATGTTTCTACGGCCCGTAGGAGGCCCATGGTAACTACAGTAAATATGTAGCCCATGGTTATTGTGGCCTAGTTTAAAAAAAATAGGTTATTGCGGCCACTAGCAAACCGCGGAAAAAGAACTGCACTGACTACAAGCAAAAAAATAAACAAGACAACAAGGAAATAAATAAGAAAGCAACTTACGCTAGGCTATCACGGCTATTACACATATTGCATCCACTAGGCATCAAAGTTCGACACCAGTGCAAATATAGGGAACAAAGCCGCATATCATATACACTAGTTGTCAAAGTTGGCGACCAGTGCAAATAAACGCCGCAGCAAAACAAGTCCAGAACTGAAACCACTTCAGAAGAGCTCAAGAAACAATATCCTGGGTACCCATAATGCTGGCAAGATGCTTAGCAAGATTATTAACTTTCTCTTGATTGGCGCTTAAATCCTCCAACGCTTGCTGTTGCACCAGAAAGTATGCATCTGAATTCTGCAGGGACTTCCTCAGTCCTTCAGCTTCCTGTCACAGTGATACGTCTCCAACGTATCTATAATTTTTGATTGTTCCATGTTGTTATATTATCAATCTTGGATGTTTTATAATCATTTTATAGTCATTTTATATCATTTTTGGTACTAACCTATTGACATAGTGCCAAGTGCCAGTTCTTGTTTTTCCGTGTTTTTTACATCGCAGAAAATCAATATCAGACGGAGTCCAAATGCCGCAAAACATTACGGAGATTTTTTATGGACCAGAAGGAACATGTTGGGCCCTGGTTGCACCTGGGGGGAGTCCCGAGGAGGGGACAACCCACCAGGGCACGCTAGGAGGCCCATGCGCACCCTGGTGGGTTGTGCCCACCTCGGGTGCCCCCCGGACCGCCTCTTTGCTCTATAAATACCCCCAAAATCCCAGAACCCTAGGGGAGTCGATGAAATATTCATCCAGCCGCCGAAGAGTTGAGAACCACCAGATCTAATCTAGACACCATCTCGGATGGGGTTCACCATCTCCATTGGTGCCTCTCCGATGATGCGTGAGTAGTTCTTTGTAGACCTTCGGGTCCGTAGTTAGTAGCTAGATGGCTTCATCTCTCTCTCTTGATTCTCAATACAATGGTCTCTTGGAGGTCCATATGATGTAACTCTTTTGCGGTGTGTTTGTTGGGATCGATGAACTTTGAGTTTATGATCAGATCTATCTTTTTATATCCATGAAAGTTATTTGAGTTTCTTTGATCTCTTATATGCATGATTGCTTATAGCCTCGTATTTCTTCTCTGATATTTGGGTTTTGTTTGGCCAACTTGATCTATTTATCTTGCAATGGGAAGAGGTGCTTTGTAGTGGGTTCGATCTTACGATGCTTGATCCCAGTGACAGAAAGGGAAACGACACGTATGTATCGTTGCTACTAAGGATAAAACGATGGGGTCTATCTCTACATAGATAGATCTTGTCTACATCATGTCATCGTTCTTATTGCATTACTCCGTTTCTCCATGAACTTAATACACTAGATGCATGCTGGATAGCAGTCGATGTGTGGAGTAATAGTAGTAGATGCAGGCAGGAGTCGGTCTACTAATCTTGGACATGATGCCTATATAATGATCATTACCTGGATATCGTCATAATTATTTGAGGTTCTATCAATTGCCCAACAGTAATTTGTTTACCCACCGTTTGCTATTTTTCTCGAGAGAAGCCACTAGTGAAACCTACGGCCCCCGGGTCTTCTTTCTCATATATTTTCCTTTGCGGTATACTTTTATTTGCTTTTATTTTCAGATCTACTAAACCAAAAACCCAAAAATACTTTGCTGCAATTTTCCCTTATTTATTTTATTTGGCATTCGATCTATCAATCTACTACAAATTTATCTCACGTCTGTTTGCCTATCTTGAGGCACCGTACCCCGAAAGGGATTGACAACCCCTTTAACACATTGGGTTGCAAGGATTTGTTATCTGTGTGCAACGGCTGTTTACGTTGTGTTGTTTGGTTCTCCTACTGGTTCGATAACCTTGGTTTCATATCTGAGGGAAATACCTACCACCGATGTGCTGCATCATCCCTTCCTCTTTGGGGAAATACCGACGTAGCTTCAAGCGACATCAAAAGGAATTTCTGGCGCCGTTGCCGGGGAGGATCTTTAACATATACTAGGTTCCTAATCACAAATCTCATCTCCTCGAAATTTACATTATTTGCCATTTGCCTCTCGTTTTCCTCTCCCCCACTTCACAAAAATTTGTCGTTTTATTCGCCCCTCTTTTCGTTCGTCGTTTTCTTATCAGATCTGTTTTTGTGTGCAATTTTATTTGCCGTTATTATCATTATGGATAGCTCTTCCTCTATTGCTTGCACTCCTGAGAACGAGGTTCTCAACTTTAAACAAAGGGGAGGAGAAAATTTAAAAGATGCTTGGTATAAGATTTGCAATGCTCATAATAGATCTACACATAAGCAATCCACCGTTGTTCTTATTCGTTGTTTTTATGTTGGCATCACCACTTGGTATAGATTCGTCCTTGATACGATTACTGGTGGAAATTTCTTGACGTGTCCTTCTCTTGATGCCTTTAATGTTATGGGAAATTTAGTGGGCTCACCACCACTTACGATTAATGAAACAACTTTGACTCTTAAGCATGTTATGGAAAGACTAGATGCTACTGAAAAGAAAATGCTCATCGAAGATCATATGGAAATTATAGATAAAAAGATTCGTAATTATTCTACCAATATTGGGTCAAAAGTGGGAGATATTCTTAAGTTGTTAAAAGAGAAGGGTACCTTAATCCATGAAAGAATAGAAGAAAGTCCATCTCGGATTGATAAATTAGAAGAAATCTTTAGTAATCTAAGCATGACTTTTACTTCCGCTAAAACTATCAAGAAAACTCCCATAAGGAGGGGTAGATCCAAGAACAAGGGTGCAACTTCTAGTAATAGTAATAATGGAGATATTAATATGATTAGTGTTCACCCGGATTTTGTTGAAGAGATAAGAGATCCTTTTTGCAAGAATGAGATATTTGAATTTATTCCTAGAAGTGTTGTTATTGAAAATCTTTATGCTAAATCTTTGATGGATTCTAAGTGTTTGATTGAAGAGTTGGACAAGGATGACGAAACTTAGATCCTTGCTTTATGCCTAGCTAAGGGCATAAAACTATAGCGCTTGTTGGGAGGCAACCCAACGAATAAATTTTCTTTTTTGCTTTTTGCTTCCTGTTTTGGTGTGTTAGCACAATTATGCTACTGTTATGATTGTCTTTTTTATGTTTTAATTAGTGTTTGTGCCAAGTAAAGCCTTTAGGATCTTCTTGGGTGATAGTTGTTTGATCTTGCTGAAAAAACATAAACTTATACGCTCATGAAATAAATTTTTGTTTTTTACCAGAGAGCGATAAATACCCATTCCACTTGCAGTAGATCTATTTGCAAACTCAGGTCGTGCTAATTGTTCAGAATTTTTGGAGTTATAGAAGTATTCGAAATAGTCAGATTGCTACAGACTGTTCAGTTTTGACAGATTCTGTTTTCTTTGTGTTGTGTGCTTATTTTGATGGTTCTACGGTTTTCTTTGATGAGTTTTTGCCATAGAAAAGTTGGAATACAATAGATATAATACAAAAACAAAATATGAATTGGTTTGATACAATACTTATATTAGTGATTTATTATTCTTATACTAACGGATCTCACGAAGGTTTTGTTGAGTTTTGTGTGATTGAAGTTTGCAAGTTTTGGGTTATCTTACGATGGATGAAGGAAGGATGGAAGAGCCTAAGCTTGGGGATGCCCCGGCATCCCAAGATTTTATCCAAAAATGAGCAACCAACTAAGCTTGGGGATTCCCCCGAGTGGCATCCCCGCTTTCTTCCAATGATCATCGGTACTTTACTTGAAACTATATTTTTATTCGTCACATGATATGTGTTTTGCTTGGAGTGTCTTGTATGATATGAGTCTTTGCTTGTTTTATTTTGTGTTTTAAGTTATCAATCCTTGCTGGACACACCTATTTGAGAGAGAGAAAATTATGTCATGACTTGTTAGAATTGCTCTCTATGCTTCACTTAAATTTTTATGAGCAATGGACCTGCTCTAGTGCTTCATTTATATCTTTTTGAGCACGGTGTGCTTTAGTATTTTTTAAGAAATGCTCTCTTGCTTCAGTTAGATTTATTTGAGAGTTAGTAAAATTTTCAAGAAATTCTCTCTTGCTTCACTTAAATTAATTTGAGAGAAAGGGAAATATATTATATGCTCATGATCTTCACTTATATTTGTTGGAGCTTGTCAAAAGCAATACATGAAAATTAGTCCCAAAGTGATAGATATCTAAAAAGGATATAATAAAACTTTCATGAAAATTATTGGACAGAATAAACTTGATTCTTAGTAATAGTTGTGAGATATGATGATGTGATATGTGAGTCATCTTGATGAGTAATTATGCTTTAGTACGAATATTGGTGTTAAGGTTTGTGATTCCCTATGCAAGTACGAAAGTCAATAGTCATGCAATGAAATTATACCCTACTTATGGTGCATTATTCGGTGTTATTTATGCTTAATGCCTGCTTATGAGATTATTCGTTTCTTAGTTGGTCGCTTCCTAATCTTTTGCTAGCCTTCATTTTGCACTAAGTATGATGACAACTTGTGCATCCAAAAAACCTTTAACCCAGTTTTGCCACATGAGTCCACTATATCTACCTATATGCGGTATTCTTTTGCCGTTCTAAGCAAATTTGCATGTGCCATCTCCAATTTTCAAAATAAACTTCTCTTTTGTGTGTTTGTTTCGCTCGCGGAGCGGTGAGGGGTGGCTAATATTTTCCATGCTAGATGTGTTATTCTCAAGATGAGTGTTTATTCACTTGTCATTGCACGAGAGTAAAGCAAAGGTATTAGGGATACCCAGTCCCGAAATGCAAAAAAATTGAATTTACTTTATGTTGTCAAATAATAAATTCCTTGGAAAGTGTTGGTATGGAGGGCAACCGTGGATACGGCTAGCCAGGGAAAGTGAAAGTATGGTGGAAAAAGGAATAAACTTTATTTTCTATTTGGGAACAGCCTATGATATATCTATGCATGGAAAGTATTGGGGACTCTAAGTCGTTTTCGTTGGTGGGA
Source organism: Triticum urartu (assembly GCF_003073215.2). Classification (NCBI taxonomy): domain Eukaryota; kingdom Viridiplantae; phylum Streptophyta; class Magnoliopsida; order Poales; family Poaceae; genus Triticum; species Triticum urartu. Next base: position 535,923,127 of record NC_053028.1, read on the forward strand.
TGGATACACCTCCCAAAATGTTTTTATCTCTAAGTTTTTCTCTTTGACGTCTGGCACCTCTACAAATCCCTACTTCCCTCTGCGAAGGGCCCTTCTTTTACTTTATGCAATTTTTATTTTGAGTTTCCATCTTCTCTTATAAAAGCACCAACTAGGAGGAAATATGATCGTACTTAAGTATTGGGTGTAGCTAATATTCGAGTGTGTTTCATGAATGGATCAATGTTTGAGCATGATGGGCTAGGGATAACTTATTTTAGCGTTGATATTTTGAAAGACATGGTTGCTTGTTGATATGCTTGAGTATCTAAATTATCATGTCAAAACTAGACTATTGCTTTGAACAACTAAAAGTCCAATTGTCCATGCTATAAAGAAAAGAATATGATATGACATGATAGGCAACATTCCACATCAAAAATTCTATTTTTATCACTTACCTACTCGAGGACGAGTAGGGGTTAAGCTTGGGGATGCTGATACGTCTACAACGTATCTATAAATTTTGATTGTTCCATGTTGTTATATTATCAATCTTGGATGTTTTATAATCATTTTATATCATTTTTTGGTACTAACCTATTGACATAGTGCCAAGTACCAGTTCCTGTATTTACATGGCTTTTACATTGCAGAAAATCAATATCATACGGAGTCCAAATGCGACGAAACTTTACGGAGATTTTTTATGGACCAGAAGGAACATGTTGGGCCCTGGTTGCACCTGGGGGAGTCCCGAGGAGGGGACAACCCACCAGGGCGCGCCAGGAGGCCCAAGCGCGCCCTGGTGGGTTGTGCCCACCTCGGGTGCCCCCCGGACCGCCTCTTTGCTCTATAAATACCCCAAAAATCCCAGAACCCTAGGGGAGTCGATGAAATATTCATCCAACCGCCGCAGAGTCAAGAACCACCAGATCCAATCTAGACACCATCTCGGATGGGGTTCACCACCTCCATTGGTGCCTCTCCGATGATGCGTGAGTAGTTCTTTGTAGACCTTCGGGTCCGTAGTTAGTAGCTAGATGGCTTCATCTCTGTTTCTTGATTCTCAATACAATGGTCTCTTGGAGATCCATATGATGTAACTCTTTTGCAGTGTGTTTGTTGGGATCGATGAACTTTGAGTTTATGATCAGATCTATCTTTTTATATCCATGAAAGTTATTTGAGTTTCTTTGATGTCTTTTATGCATGATTTCTTATAGCCTCGTATTTCTTCTCCGATATTTGGGTTTTGTTTGGCCAACTTGATCTATTTATCTTGCAATGGGAAGAGGTGCTTTGTAGTGGGTTCGATCTTACGATGCTTGATCCCAGTGACAGAAAGGGAAACGACACGTATGTATCGTTGCTACTAAGGATAAAACGATGGGGTCTATCTCTACATAGATAGATCTTGTCTACATCATGTCATCGTTCTTATTGCATTACTCCGTTTCTCCATGAACTTAATACACTAGATGCATGCTGAATAGCAGTCGATGTGTGGAGTAATAGTAGTAGATGCAGGCAGGAGTCGGTCTACTAATCTTGGACATGATGCCTATATAATGATCATTACCTGGATATCGTCATAATTATTTGAGGTTCTATCAATTGCCCAACAGTAATTTGTTTACCCACCGTTTGCTATTTTTCTCGAGAGAAGCCACTAGTGAAACCTACGGCCCCCAGGCCTTCTTTCTCATATATTTGCCTTTGTGTTCTACTTTTATTTTAAGATCTACTAAACCAAAAAACCAAAAATACTTTGCTACAATTTTCCCTTATTTATTTTATTTGGCATTTGATCTATCAATCTACTACAAATTTATCTCACGTCCGTTTGCCTATCTTGGGGCGCCATACCACGAAAGGGATTGACAACCCCTTTAACACGTCGGGTTGCGAGGATTTGTTATTTGTGTGCAGGGGCTGTTTACGTTGTGTTGCTTGGTTCTCCTACTGGTTCGATAACCTTGGTTTCATATCTGAGGGAAATACCTACCGCCGCTGTGCTGCATCATCCCTTCCTTATTGGGGAAATACTGATGTAGCTTCAAGCGACATCACGCAACACATCTGATCGATGTCTTTCAACTTGAAGTTGAGACTCAAGAAGACGAACTGATTCAGGCAACAAGTTCGAAGAGGTTGTGCCAGCAGTAGTGGCCTGTAACTCAGATACTACAGCAAGACAGGACTTTTGGTTTCTCTCACTGTCACCAAGATAGTTTTTATCAGCTTTCTTGGAGACCAACAGGGATGTCTCATTATCTTGTACCTTATCTGCATTACTTTCTTTACCATTGCATAACGGGGTACTGTTCTCCAATATTTTTTCCGCATTCTAAATGAGAAACAAGCAGATACATCACATGTTTACCATGTTGTATATGAAACTCATTTCCGTAAATCAGTTCAGTAGTAAAGTGGACAGGATTACAGCATGAAACAAACATATATATATATACTTTATGGTCTATATCATTCTAGTTTTTGTTGCCAAATCAAGATAGAGACATAGTTCAAATAATATTTGTTCAAGACGAAGCAGAATAGACAGAATATAAGTGTGGGAAACTATAGAGCAATAACAACACTTGTAATGTGCATGACATGAGAACATAACTGTTTATTCAATTGAAACTGGAATCAGCATAGAGCAAGTTACAACAGTGAACCAGTTAAAGAAATAGGTTTAAAACATACCTGTTGCGCCATTGGAGTTTCAATTCCATCCTTAAAATTTGAAAATAGTTGGTATGAGTAAATAAAGTGATGCAAGAGCAAAGGAGTATGAACCATAGCTAAAGAACCTGACCTGAGAATAATTATTCTACTCCTTTAAGCGTTGAGCTGGGATTCGGAGTGGTGGTCCTTGTGCTTTGGGCACTGCAGTTCCCTTACTAACTGCTCATGTTTGGGTGCTCTGTGGTGGAGATGGTGTTGTGTCAACTGGAACTGGGTTATTTTCTGCTGGGGTTGGGGTTAGAAGGGGTGTAGCTGGTTCTCTGTCCAACTGGGTAGGGGTGCAATCTGCCAGAGTCTGGGTTATGTGTGGTGGGGCTGGTTCTTGGGCAAGTACAACAGTGGTTCTATCTGCATCAACTGGTAGCACTATCTTTTCTGAAGACTGTGTTGTTACTCCCTTAGATACTGCCATCACCCTCTCCAATTCAAATGGCTGATAAACAAGAAAAGTAATTGAATGTACATACATTGTATGATAGACACGTGCAATGGATAGTGGGGAATAAAAGAGGGCATGAAATAATTCACAGTTATGTTGTCTAACCAAATAGGATAGCATGACACAATTTCACATATATGATGCCTAACTAAACAGGATAGCATGACACAATTTCACATTATGATGGCTAACTAAAAAAGATGGAAAGACATAGTTCAAAATATGATGACTATGTAAACAGGATGACATGATATAACTATATAATGTGTTTATTAAATAGGTTGGCATGCCATAATTCACATACATGCCGCCTATGGAAACATGATAGCATGATATAATTCATGGATAGAATGACATAATTCAAAATATGATGACTGTAAACACTAAACAGGATGAGATGATATAACTATATGATGTCTTTATTAAATGGGTTGCCATGCCATAATTCAGATAGATGTTGTGTATGTAAACATGATGGCATGATATAATTCAAATATATGATTTATATAGTAAGCAAGTAAGCAGATGGCAATCCATATATGATGTAAAAACTAAGCAATGCAAGACAACATGCATGACATGGGTAATATAACCCTGCCAAGTTTGAGCATAGACCTCAGGGGGGTAATAGGACTGGTCATCAGTCTCTGAATCCTCCTCTGAGGAGCTCTCTGTAACCAGCAAGATGTCTGCTTCAACAGGTAGCACTGTCTGCTCTGAATACCTTGTTTTCACTCCAGATACTTCCATCATCGCTTCAATTGGCTGATGTACATGAAGAGTAGTTGAATATACAAACGTTGTTGACAAATGGAACACGTAATACAAAAAAATGATAGCATGATATAATTCACATATATGATGATTGGCTAAATAGCATGGCATTGCATAATTCACATATATAATGCCTTTGCAACAAGATAACATTTCATAATTCACATATATAATGTCTTGCAACAAGATGGCAATGCATAATTCACATATATGGTAATTAGACACTAAACAGGTGGCATTCACACAAAGCATGTCTAAACTAATCAAATGACATAGCAATGCAAGACACCATACGCACGGTATGAGCAATAGAACCCTGCCAAGTTAGAGCATACACCTCCGGGGGGGGGGGGGAATAGGACTGGTCATCTGTCTCTGAATCCTCCTCCGAGGAGCTATCCGTTACCAGCAAGATATGCGCTTCGTCAGATAGCATAGTTTGCTCTGAAGACCTTGTTTTCACTCCAGAATTTTCCATCACCGTGTCAAATGGCTGATGCACACGAAGAGTAGTTGAATATACTAACATTGTTGACAAATGTAATACGTAACGGAAAAAAGGATGGCCTGATATAATTCACATATAAGATGACTGGCTAAGCAGGATGGCTTTGCAAAATTCACATATATGATGCCTGGCTAAACAAGATGGCGTTGACATAAACGAGGAATAAACTAAACAGATGGCATTCACGCAAAGCATGTCTAAACTAAGCAGATGACATATTTGATGTATAAATTAAGCAATGCAAGGCACCATATGCATGATATAACCAACATCAGCATGCCAAGTTAGAGCAAAGACATCAAGGGGTAAATAGGAGTGGTCTTCTCCTTCTGAATCCCCCTCGGAACAGATATCTTCCTCTCGATTACAATCCGAAATGGGTCGAGGGGGGCTGCCTTTGCGCCTACCATGGAGCGACGTCTGCAAGAAATTTTATTGCCACACAAGGCTCGTCTCTTTTGCTCTACATGTTCAGTTCCATTGTGTACAATAACTGACATGCATAGGAATAAAACATAGTGAGATTATGTAAGGAGTGGATGCAGAAATCCAGAGTGATGGTAGCAACCTGTGGATAGACCCAAAACCAATGATAACAGGTCGATAATGGCTTCAGTTAAAAAATACAGATAATGGCTTCTTTACTATTTGTTTCCCACCCAACATGAAACTCATAGTAGACACCAGAGATTAACCAGATAGTAGATAGATACTATTGATTGCGGCCCCCATATGTACCCCACAACCATTTAAAAACTCAAGTTTGACCATTAGTTTGGAGCTGACTTAGAGTCTAATCGGTGAACATGATGATAAAGTAGCATGTAATATTAAGCAATGCATAACGTAAGCAGACACGTAAGAGCGTGACCTCTCTTGCGGACCCATGTAGTCCTCGGGGTCATCTGCTTGGTTGATGATGGTAATACATTTGTCATGGCTGCCAGCGGTGGGGAAAAAGATCTGAAGCGGCGAAAGACAGTCTGGAGGCCGGATCCCTGCTCTGTTGGACCCTTCTGTCACTGGAGCAGCTGAGCTGGGGTGGACGACGGCGCAGCAGGAGCGTGACAAACCACACAAGGTTTTCTTTGACAACTATCTATAATAGAAGTAATTCTGTAAGGGCTCGTTTGAATTGGAGGATTCTAACAATGCAGGGGTAGGAAATACACAGTAATAGGATAGGAATGCACGTGCAAACCAGAGAATTTAAAAATACATGATTTCTGCCAATCTGGGTGTTTGGTTCAAGAATTGGAAGATCACATGATGCAAAGAAGCATGGTGAGATTAAGTCAAACCACAAGAAAATGTACGGTTATAATGCTATTATGCTACTATCTCTTAGTCTTGTGCTTCATGAATAGGAATTTGAAAAGAAGGATAAGTGGATATTAAAATTCCTACGGTTTTTCTTTCAAGGAACTAAAGGAACAAATCCTACAGTTTTCCTTTGCTCCATTCCTTTGAACCAAATGCATGAATAGTAGTACCATAGGAAACTTTCCAATTCCTATGTTTTTCCTTCAAATTTCATTTCAAGCACTGGCGATTCTAGTAGGCAAGCTTGAGCAAGGGAAAGCTTACACTCAAAAAATGTTTTTGTGCTACTTCTACTACTTTGGATCCAGGCCACTGCCCTACTAGCTCAACTCCCAAGCCCATCAATAAATGCACAACTCAAACGCATAGAGATAAATAATGATGGCGTTCAAGAGAGTCCATCACGGATAGCTAAGTTGCCTGGTAGCTCACTGCTTGTCTTATAGTAGGAGAAACTAATCGTATTTCACGTTACTATGTGTGCTCAATGGACAATATATATAACATGTAGAGTAAAAAGTAGATGCAACAAGTGTACAACCTCTTTGGCGAAGCCATGTCGATCTCAGCGTGATTGGGTTGGTCGGTGAGGATGATCCGGATGACTTGGCTATCGCAGGCGGGGAAGAAGATCTTAGGTATCTTCAGATGGAGCCTGGGGTACTGCTCCACTGTGATGGAGGGTTTTGTCATTGGAGCAGCTCCAGTGAGTTGTACGACGTTGAGGCTGAAGCAGGACAAGAGAGACAACGTTAACCTAAGTGGAATTCTAATAGCATCTCCAATAGATGACGTAAAATACATAACCACAAAGTGCTAGATGTAAAATACATCGGCCGCTCATCTCTGAACTTAACTGTTAAAACTGAATTTAACTGTCAAAACTAAACTTAACTGTCGAAACTGAATTTTGCTGTCGAAACTAAATTTTACTGTCGAAATTGAACGCACTAGTAGCAGAAAAGCAGTAGCAGCAGTGCGTGCGAGAGCCGGGGTAGCTGGTCGTGTAGCAGTTCATCCTCAACCTCCACCCCCTGAGCCGCCAGCCACCACCGGCCAAACCGCCGCCCCCGCCGCCCGCGGCCGGCGGTGCGCCGCCCCGCCTGCCCCGAAACCACTCCCACCGCCGGTCCGCCGCCGCCCCGGCCATCCCTCTAGGCCCCCCGTGCCGAGCTTTTTCTCCAGCGATTCCCATGCCACCGCCCCACCACCCCTAACCCTAAACCCTAAGATAGATAGTGGGGTACCTCTCCGGCGAGCCCCCCTCCCCACTGCGGCTGGTTCTTCCTTAACTCCGGCGAGCCCCCCACCCCCTAAAAATCGTCTGACCCGAAAGTCGATTCAGTCGACTGAAGTGTAGCCAAATCGGAGCATCATCGCTAGCAAGAGCAAGAGCGAGAGCAGCAACGCGAGCAAGAGAAATAGCAAGAGCAGACCAGGCAGGGGACCGAGAGCAAGAGTAGAGCAGCAGCGCGAGCGACAGCTAAAGTAGCAGCAGCTCCTACTGATGTGGACGTCGCCACCGAGGGAGCGACACCATGGAGGAAGTGGTCGGCGACGCCGTCATAGATGGAGCCGCACCATGTCGGCTCGGGACCAAGCGCCGACAGCACCATGAGATCGAATCAAAAATAAAATGTGGTGATTAGTGTACAACCTCTTTGGTGGCGCTGATTAGGACTCAGCTTCATCCGAGGAAACGGTGATGATGCTACTCTTTCGGTGGTGCAGGTAAAGACAGCGGTGTGGGAATGGAGGTGGTGCGAAAGACGAGGGGAACATCGGGGCAGCTCCTTGGAGGTGGAGGACGGGGTGGATGAACCGGCGGGACAACGAGATCAATGATGGATCCTCATCTGGTATGGTGGATGAGGGATGTTGAGGTGTTGCTGTGGACGACGTCGTTGGGGAAGAGGCTCTGGCTGGGTGGCGGACGGAGGAGGGTGTGGGGCTACGCAGGTTTTCGCGGCCTTGGTGTACGAATGGGTGGGCGGATGGGATGGGAGTCGGGAACCATGGCTTAGGGACGCGCTTGTCCAAAATGTGGGGTAAGTTACGAAAGTACCCCACCGATTTGAGCTGGGCGGTTCTTTCGGTTCAGGGGTATCACGGGCATTTGGCGTGTCGGGATGTCACAGGAGGTGGGAGTTTTCGCGCGCGTTGTAGTTTTGCTATAGCAAGGCGCGGGTTGAGATGGAGGGAGTTTTCGGAGCACAACGAGACAAAGATATATCTTAAATATTTCGGGGTAACAAGGCGCGGGTTGAAATTTCCGGACAAGCCTAACATGTATTGTACCAAATCAATTCGGACTTCCGTCGACGAAAAAACAAAAAGAAATCAATTCGCACCACAGAAGAGAGTCAAGTCCCGTGTACTGCACCAAATCAATTCGCACTACAAATGTCATTCAAAACTTTGAATTCATGTTATGTTCAATTAAAATATTTAGCTACGTGCATAATGCATGCAATCTGCTACTGAAATGAACGTTTTAGTTCATTCCAAACGTATATACTACCGCTTCAATATGAACTAAATTTGAATTTGTTTCTCTATTTGAATAAGATCTACAATAATGATTGTTGTGAAGTCAAACCATTTGAATTCATTTCTCTATTTTAATAAGATCTACAATCATCATTATTGTCAAGTTAAACCATCATTTGTGTATTATCTTCACAACACACCACATAATTACTGTCGAGTTAGACATGAACTATGTGTACTATATGAACTTGAACTCAATTTTTTGAATCCACTTTATGTTGATTTCAAATCACAGTACATTTCAAGCTCTAACTAGATCTTCATAATCTAAACCATGTCTCATATGTATAATGTGTTTATCACATAATGTATGGTGCCCCGCCCCTACGCCTACAAGTATTTAGATGTGAGTTGCAAACGCCACACATTACCACAAATTCAAAAAAATATGATATTGTTTGATATATAGTATTGTTTAGATTGTTCGATATTTAGTTGTAAGCTGCAAACGCCACACATTATCACAAATTCAAATAAAATGTGAGATGGTTCGTGTAACTGCATCTAGTGCCCCTTAGTGATTTTGGTGTATTGAAGACTTATAGGTTAAGGGACTGATGCGTTTGTGAGTGTACACAAGTCTATAAGTCTATGAGGAGTTTGATATTTACAGAGAAAGTCGACCCCTAAAAAAGAAGTTCTTCGACTGAAGACTTTGGATTTATGAAGACTTTCCAAAGACTTTGAAACTGAAGAAATTGGTGTAATCCTGAAGACTTGGTATACATTCGAGGAACATGAAGCATGAAGACTTTTGTTTTTGTAGTTTCATTTTCTCTTTCTTGAGTCATAGGAAACACCGTACTGTTAAAGGGGGTCGAGGAAATACTAAGGAAAAATTTCCAAGTGATGCTCAACTCAAATCCTACACCTACCAATCCCTTCGAGTGAAGCCATTGGAAATCTCATACAGCTCAGTCAATTTCATCATTGACAGAGACGAAGTCCTTCTGGTCTCTGAGGAATTTGTTCTGACTGAGGAGTTAGGAATTTACCAGTGCGGATTGCCTACACAGTGAGGAACATGATAGCCCTGAGGAATTTGATACTCAAAATTCCGACCGTTGCTGTGCTATGCGCCAGCTGTCCCAAAATATCTACCCACCTAACGGTCATATCATTGAAGGGCATTTATGTCTTATCATGTCGAGCTGCTCCCCAGGCTATAAATAGCCACCCCATACAACCACTAGCTGGTTGGCTGCTCCGATAGAAACTGGCACTTGTCATTTGAGAGCATCCCATCCTCGGAGGACTTTGAGTGAAAATCATCAAGTGAGGAAAACCCAAACCCAAACACCTACAAACCCAAAGTGATTGAGCATCACTGAAGATATTGATCCTGCGTGGATCCGACGCTTGTTACCTTTGAAGACTGTGCATCTTCCAGACGGTTAGGCGTCATGGTCTAGAGCATCCAAGAGGAAATTGTGGATCGCCGAGTGACCGAGTTTGTGAAGGTTTGGAAGTCACCTGAAGACTTACCACAAGTAATTGGGCGAGGTCTGTGTGACCTTAGCTCAAGGGGAATACAGTGATGACTAAGTGTCCTAAGCTGCGTGTTCAGGACTGGGTGTCCGGGACTGTGTGTCCTCAGGTTTAAATACCTAGCCGCCCTAACCAGACGTACACCTGTCACAACAGTTGGAACTGGTCTACCAAATCATTGTCTTCACCGAGCTAACTGGTTCCATTTCCTCAACCCTTCCATTTCCTCATTTCTGTGATGTGTGCTTGTTCATATCTGTTTGAAAACTTTGACTGAAGACTTTCTCTATTTCCATGGCTCGATTTCTTCAGCCTGTCTGTCTTCATTCTGTTTATCCTGTGTTTACGCTTTCTGTACTCTGTGCTTGTTTTCATTTCATCTTGAAGACCATGCTCATGCTCTGTTATGTTTACTTCTGAGTACTTATTCCACTGCAAGTAGTTCTTCACTCAGGAATTTCCTCACCCGCAAATTCCTGAGTGAAGAATTCATAAAAATCGCATATTCACCCCCCTCTAGTCGATATAACGCACTTTCAATTGGTATCAGAGCAAGGTACTCCCTTGTTCTGTGTGATTTTGGTTTAACCGCCTGGAGTTTTAGTTATGTCGACCGCAGGTATGATCAAGGTTTCTGCTGGGTGTCCTACCTTTGATGGGACGGACTACCCTTACTGGAAGAATAAGATGCGCATGCATCTTGAGGCAATTGACAATGATCTCTTGTACGTTGTGGAAAATGGCGTCCCCTCTGTCACTCCTACCATCAACACTGCTGATGTGAAGAGATTCAAGCAACTCGACTCTCAAGCGAAGAACATCATATGTGGCCATCTGAGCAAAGGGCAGTATGGCAGAGTGAGTGCTTTAGAGACAACTATGCTTATCTGGGACAGGCTGTCTAAGGTCAATGAGGGAGTCTCAATGCAGCGTGACTCTCGAGTTGACGTTCTTCGCAATCTCTTCAACCGTTTCAAAAGACTCGACAATGAATATGTTCAGCAAACTTTCGATCGCCTCACTGACATCTCAAATGAGCTTCAAGCACTTGGTGCCACTGATATCACCGACCATGAGGTGGTGAAGAAATTGCTGAGATCGCTTGATTCCTCATTTGATACCTTGGCATTGATGATACAAGAACATGGAGACTATAAGTCACTTGACCCCGCTGATATCCTCGAGAGACTAAACACTCATGAGCTCCAGCTTGCTGAGAAAAGAGATCTCTATGGACCAAGTTATGGTAGATCACGGGCTCTGAAGGCCAAGGCAGTGTCTGAATCTAAAGGTGAAGATTCTGGCAGCAGCCTTGGTGACTCTGAAGAACTGAGCCAGGAGCTAGAAATGCTCGTGAGGAAGTTCCAGAAGTTCTCAAGACGTGGTCACTTTGGTAAATCCTCAAGAAGTGGTGACTTGAGATCAGATTCCTCATCCCGTGATTACAAGAAGAGACTCTGTCATAAATGCAAGAAACCCGAACACTACATTCAAGATTGTCCTCAGTGGGAAAAGGAATCAAAGAAGAAGAAGTACAAGGATTACAGTTCTGATGATTCAAAGAAGAAGAAGAAATCTTCAAAGTCCTCGTCATCAAAATCTTCAAGGTCCTCATCTCACAAGAAGAGCAGCTCCAAGAAGGCTCGGGCATTCATTGGCAAGGAAATGGACTCTGAGGCTGAATCTGAGGAAAATGAGGAAGAGGAGGAATCTGAGGAGTCAGACTCTGGTGTGGCGAGCCTATCCCTCGCTACCGCGTTAGTCAGCAAGTCCATCTTCAACTTTGAAGAAAAGGACCTCCCCAACACTACTGATGACGGCGATGAGGACTACGCTCCCACCTATTGCTTCATGGCAAAAGGCTCAAAGGTACTCAAATATCCCTCCTCTGAATCTAGTGAGGATGAATCTGATGAAAACCTCAAACCCAGCTATTCTAAACTTGCTAAGATTGCTGTGAAACTGCAAAAGGCTCTTGAAAAGGTTCAAAACATGCTAGATAAAAGCGATGATATGTTGGGCGAGGAAATGGATCGCACTAAAATTTTGACTGAAAATCTTCAGAGACTTCAGTCCAAGTTTGACAATCTTCAAGGTCATCATAACACTCTCCTATCTGATCATGAGAAGCTTTCTTATGAATTTCTTCAAAGAAAGCAAGATCTTGAGAAGTTAAGAGTGAGTTATGAAGATCTTCAGAAGGAGCGTGATTCATTACTTGCTCAACAGACCAGCGCTACTCAGGATGAATTTGTTCCTCCATATTTGAAGTGCATTGAACGTGAAACTGCTAATTCTTCACCTAAATGCTCAAATACTTCCATTGCTGCAAATTCTTCAACTGCCTCTGTTGTCACTAATTCCTCATCTGAGGACATTGCTAGTATCACTGATGATGCATGGCTGAAGGAATTGTATATGACAGACATGTACAAAAGCCTCCAAGGGCATCAGGCTCTTTGTGACGTGCTTAAAAGGCAGATCCTCAACAGGAACCCTAGGAAAGAGGGTATTGCCTTTGGGAGGAAACTCAATGCTGATGGGACCTACTGGAGACCTGCGCAGTATCCCAAAACCTCATGGGTTGCTGCAAAGGGACCTTCGGTGGATCCATCTACTTTATATGGCTTTACATGTGAATCTTCATATTCTTCTGATGAGTCATTTGACTCCAACTATAAAATGTTCAAAAATCAGAATGGTGAAGTATTTGCTAGATATGTTGGCACTAACTGCAGGAACGACTCTCCTATGAAGAAAATCTGGGTTCCCAAAAGGTGCCTTGAAAATCTTCAGGTGAATGTCATCATGACCCCACCTGTGAAGAATAGGAACCCCAGATCAAATTCTTCATATGGACCAAACTCCTCACGAGGATCAAATTCCTCAAAAGTATCAAAGTCCTCATATGAGCATCATCGTGCTAACCCGTCTGTTTCGCAGGGAAGATCTAAGGATTATGGATATGTGCATTATTCTTCAAATCATTATGTTCATAAATCCTCGAAGAATTTCTCTGCTTACTCTTATGCTTACCCTAATCCCTCTTATGTGAAACGAAGTGGATTGGCATCTATGCCACCTTTCTCTTATGGAGCTCACAGAATGATGAACTCTTTGCCACCCCTTCAGATGTGGGTGGTGAAGAAAAAGAACTAACCTCTTATGCAGGGTCAGGTCTCCAGACGAACTTAATCATCTGAAGAATTTGCTGGAGACCTGAATTGGCTTGAAAGGACGCAAGCTAATCATGAAGAAATGAATTTTCATTTCTCACGTCCTCATACTGCTTTATTTGTTCTATTGCTTGATGAAATTGATCTGATGAAATTGATACCATATTCTTCACTGATGAAGTATAGAGTTCGTAAGTTGCACTAATTCATCTGCAGGATGATCAACCCAAAGCCACTGAGTGGGTCCTCGATAGTGGATGTACAAATCACATGACTGGTGACATGAGCTTATTAATGGACTCTGCTTTATCTTCATCACATCTGAAGCATATCACCTATGCTGACAAAGGCAAAAGCAAGGTATTGGGTCTAAGTAAGGTTGCAATCTCAAAGGATCGACACACGGACAAAGTCATGCTTGTCGAGTCCTTAGGGTTCAACCTCATGTCTGTCTTAATGTTTTGTGATCTTGATATGGTTGTTGTCTTTGGAAAATATCGTTGTGTTGTGATCATGGAAGCTAACAATTCCAAAGTCTTCGAAGGCTTTAGGAGAGGAGATTTGTATATTGTTGATTTCTCTACAAGACCACAAACCTGCTACATGTCTACTTGCAAAAGCTTCAGAAGGGTGGCTATGGCATCGACGACTTGGTCATGCTGGCATGAGGAATCTGCACACGCTCGCGAAGAAGAAGCATGTCATTGGCATCGAGGGTGTAAAATTCCTCAAGGACCATTTGTGTGGAGCTTGTGAAGATGGAAAGATGACCAAGGCCAAGCATCCAGCAAAGACTATCATGACTACTACTCGACCATTTGAATTGCTTCACATGGATCTCTTTGGCCCTACTCACTATGCCACATTTACTAATGCTGCATCTTTATATGGCTTTATCATTGTTGCTGATTATTCTCGATATACATGGGTCCATATCATCACTTACAAAACTGAAGTGCAGGAAGTCTTCAAACGATTTTCCTCGAGGGCTTCAACCAACTTTGGTGATCAAGCACATCAGAAGTGATAATGGAACTGAGTTCAAGAACACTTGTCTTGATGACTATCTTGATGAACTTGGTATTACTCATGAGTTATCTGCTCCTTATACTCCTCAGCAAAATGGCGTCGTGGAGCGTAAGAACATGACTCTTGTTGAGATGGCTCGCACTATGCTTGATGAGTACAAGACTCCTACTCGCTTCTGGCCTGAGGCAATTGATACTGTGTGCCACATGATCAATAGGGTATATCTTCACAAATTCTTCAATAAGACTGCATATGAACTCCTCACTGACAAGAAACCCAATGTGAGTTATTTCAAAGTCTTCGGTGCTAAATGCTGGATTAGAGATCCTCATCACAGTTCTAAATTTGCACCGAAAGCACATGAAGGTTTTATGCTCGGTTATGGTAAGGACTCGCACACCTACAGAGTCTACAACTCCTATCACCACAAGGTTGTTGAAACTGTAGATGTGCGGTTCGATGAGACTAATGGCTCGCAAAGAGAGCACCTACCTCCTGTGACAGATGAAATACCTCTTGAGGAATCTACTAAGTTCAAGGCTACTAAGGATGTCATTCCTACCGAAGAATCTGCTGAAGAAGTCATTCCAGAACATGAAGAATGTCATGCTGATGCACCTGACGAAAATGGTGCTGAAGAAAATATTGATCAAATTCTTCAACGACAACCCGCTCATCCTTGCGTTGCAAATGAAGTGTAAATTGATAAAATCATCGGTGACATCAACATTCCAGGTCCTCTCACACGCTTAAGAGCTTCACATTTATCTAACTTTTGTGGGCACTTTGCTTTCGTCTCTATCACAGCACTAAGGTAGATGAAGCATTTCTGGAGCCTGAGTGGATTCAAGCTATGCAAGAGGAATTACTTCAATTCGAGCTCAACAATGTCTGGGAACTGGTCAAACATCCAGATCCTCGCAAGCACAATATCATTGGCAGAAAGTGGATCTACCACAACAAGCAAGAAGAAATTGGCCTTGTGGTGAGGAATAAGGCGCGGCTTGTAGCTCAAGGCTACACACAGGTTGAAGGAATTGATTTTGATGAAACTTTTGCACATGTTGCTAGACTTGAAGCTATTCGCATATTACTTGCTTATGCTAACTATCATGATATCATCTTATATCAAATGGATGTGAAAAGTGCATTCCTCAATGGTAAGCTTGAGGAAGAAGTATATGTTGCTCAGCCCCCAGATTTTGAAGATCCAAAGCATCCTGACAAAGTCTTCAGACTCAATAAGGCCCTCTATGGCCTCAAGCAGGCCCCACGGGCGTGGTATGATACTTTGAAGGAATTCCTCATGAAGAAAGGCTTCAAACCCGGTTTACTTGACCCAACTATTTTCACTAAATCTTATGATAGTGAATTGTTTGTGTGCCAAATTTATGTTGATGATATCATTTTTGGTTGTACTGACCAACGATACAGTGATGAATTTGCCTATATGATGAGTGAAGAATATCAAGTGTCTATGATGGGAGAACTAAAATTCTTCTTAGGTCTTCAGATTCGTCAACAATGCAATGGCTTATTCATATCTCAGGAGAAATACCTCAAGGATGTACTGAGGAAATTCGGCATGCAAGATTGCAAAGGAGTCAAAATCCCTATGCCCAAAAATGGCCATCTATGCACTGATGAAAATGGTATTGACTCCGATCAAAAGGTATACCGCTCCATGATTGGTTCTTTATTGTACTTATGTGCATCCAGGCCAGATATTATGCTTAGTGTTTGCATGTGTGCCCGATTTCAAGCTACACCAAAGGAATCACACCATAAGGCTGTGAAGCATATTCTTCGATATCTAGCTCACACACCAAAACTTGGATTATGGTACCCCAAGGGCTCGACTTTTGATCTCATTGGATATTCAGACTCTGACTATGCTGGTGATCGTGTGGACCGCAAGTCAACATCTAGCACATGCCATTTCCTCAGACGATCCTTGGTCTGTTGGTTGATAACCCACAAGTATAGGGGATCGCAATAGTTTCCGAGGGTAGAGTATTGAACCCAAATTTATTGATTCGACACAAGGGGAGCCAAAGAATATTCTCAATTATTAGCAGCTGAGTTGTCAATTCAACCACACCTGGAAACTTAATATCTGCAGCAAGTGTTTAGTAGCAAAGTAATATGATAGTAGTGGTAACGGTAGCAAAAGTAATGTTTTTTGGTATTTTGTAGTGATTGTAACAATAGCAACGGAAAAGTAAATAAGCGAAGAATAATATATGAAAAGCTCATAGGCAATGGATCGGTGATAGAGAATTATGTCGGATGCGGTTCATCATGTAACAGTCATAACCTAGGGTGACACAGAACTAGCTCCAATTCATCAATGTAATGTAGGCATGTATTCCAAATATAGTCAACGTGCTTATGGAAAAGAACTTGCATGACATCTTTTGTCCTACCCTCCCTTGGCAGCGGGGTCCTAGCGGAAACTAAGGGATATTAGGGCCTCCTTTTAATAGAGTACCGGACCAAAGCATTAACACATAGTGAATACATGAACTCCTCAAACTACGGTCATCACCGGAAGTGGTCCCGATTATTGTCACTTCAGGGTTGCCGGATCATAACACATAGTAGGTGACTATAGACTTGCAAGATAGGATCAAGAACTCACATTTATATTCATGAAAACATAATAGGTTCAGATCTGAAATCATGGCACTCGGGCCCTAGTGACAAGCATTAAGCATAGCAAAGTCATAGCAACATCAATCTCAGAACATAGTGGATACTAGGGATCAAACCCTAATAAAACTAACTAGATTACATGATAAATCTGATCCAACCAATCATCGTCCAGCAAGCCTACGTTGGAATTACTTACGCACGGCGGATGATTATCATGAAATTAGTGATGGAGGATGGTTGATGATGATGACGGCGATGGATTCCCCTCTCCGGAGCCCCGAACGGACTCCAGATCAGCCCTCCCGAGAGAGTTTGGGGCTTGGCGGCGGCTCCGTATCATAAAACGCGATGAATCTTTCTCTCTGATTTTTCTCTCCGAGCACGAATATATAGAGTTGGAGTTGAGGTCGGAGGAGCTCCAGGGGGCCCACGAGGCAGGGGGGCGCCCCCCACCCTCGTGGCTAGGGTGTGGGCCCCCTGGTCTTGATCTTTTGCCAGTATTTTTTATTATTTCCAAAAATAATCTCCGTGAAGTTTCAGGTCATTCCGAGAACTTTTGTTTCTGCACATAAATAACACCATGGCAATTCTGCTGAAAATAGCGTCAGTCCGGGTTAGTTCCATTCAAATCATGCAAGTTAGAGTCCAAAACAAGGGCAAAAGTGTTTGGAAAAGTAGATACGATGGAGACGTGTCAACTCCCCCAAGCTTAAACCTTTGCTTGTCCTCAAGCAATTCAGTTGACAAATTGAAAGTGATAAAGAAAAACTTTTACAAACTCTGTTTGCTCTTATTGTTGTAAATATGTAAAGCCAGCATTCAAGTTTTCAGCAAAGATTATAAACTAACCATATTCACAATAATGCTTAGGTCTCATGTTTACTCATATCAATGGCATAATCAACTAGCGAGCAATAATAATAAATCTCTGGTGACAACACTTTCTCAAAATAATCATAATATGATATAACAAGATGGTATCTCGCTAGCCCTTTATGAGACCGCAAAACATAAATGCAGAGCACCTTTAAAGATCAAGGACTGACTAGACATTGTAATTCATGGTAAAAGAGATCCAGTCAAGTCATAGTCGATGTAAACTAATCAGTAATGAAGGCAAATGACAGTGGTGCTCTCCAGTGGGTGCTTTTTAATAAGAGGAGGATGACTCAGCATTAAAGTAAATAGATAGGCCCTTCGTAGTGGGAAGCGGGGATTTGTAGAGGTGCCAGAGCTCGGTTTTGAAATAGAGGTGAATAATATTTTGAGCGGTATACTTTCATTGTCAACATAACAACCAAGAGATGGCGATATCTTCCATGCTACACACATTATAGGCGGTTCCCAAACAGAATGGTAAAGTTTATACTCCCCCTCCACCAACAAACATCAATCCATGGATTGCTCGAAACAACGAGTGCCTCTAACTAACAACAGTCCCGGGGGAGTTTTGTTTGCAATTATTTTGATTTGATTTGCATAAAGCATGGGACTGGGCATCCCGGTGACCAGCCATTTTCTCGTGAGTGAGGAGTGGAGTCCACTCTTTTTGAGAATAACCCGCCTAACATGGAAGATACAGACAACCCTAGTTGATACATGAGCTATTCGAGCATACAAAACATGATATTTATTTAAAGGTTTAGAGTTTGGCACATACAAATTTACTTGGAACAGCAGGTAGATACCATATATAGGTAGGTATGGTGGACTCATATGGAACAACTTTGGGGTTTATGGAATTGGATGCACAAGCAGTATTCCCGCTTAGTACAAGTGAAGGCTAGCAAAAGACTGGGAAGTGACCAACTAGAGAGCGACAACAGCCATGAACATGCATTAAAGTTAATGAACATTGAGTGCAAGCATGAGTAGGATATAATCCACCACGAACATAAATATCGTGAAGGCTATGTTGATTTTGTTTCAACTACATGCGTGAACATGTGCAAAGTCAAGTCAATTAAATCATTCAGAGGAGGATACCACCCTATCATAAAACATCACAACCATTTTAATAGCATGTTGGCATGCAAGGTAAACCATTATAAGCTCCTAACTAATTAAGCATGGCATATGGAACTATGATCTCTAATTGTCATCGCAAACATGTTTATTCATAATAGGCTGAATCAGGAACGATGAACTAATCATATTTACAAAAACAAGTGAGGTCGAGTTCATACCAGCTTCTCCCATCTCAATCAGTTCATCATATATCGTCATAATTGCCTTTCACTTGCACGACCGAACGATGTGGATAATAATAATAATAGTGCAAGTGCATTGGACTAAGATGGAATCTGCAAGCATTCAATAAACAGGATAAGACAAGGCAATATGGGCTCTTTTGTCAGATCAACAATAATGCATATAAGAGCCACTTCAACAATTTAATCATGATCTTCTCCTATCGAACCCCACAGAAAAGAAAAGAAATAAAACTATATACATGGGAAAGCTCCCAACAAGCAAAAGAAGAACAAGAAATCTTTTTGGGTTTTCTTTTTAATTACTACTACAAGCATGGAAAGTAAACTAATTAAAAGCTACAACTAATTCTTTGTTTTGTTTTTCTTAAGGTTTATTAAACACACAAGAAGAAATCAATAAAAGGAAAATAAACTAGCATGGATATTACAATGAAAAAGTATGAGCACCGACATCTAGCAATGAGTGTGTGAACATGAATGTAATGTCGGTGAGAAATACGTACTCCCCCAAGCTTAGACTTTTGGCCTAAGTTGGTCTATGGCCACGGCTGGCTTGGCGGATATCCAAAGTAATAGTTGCGGTCATACTGTGATGTAACAGTCATTGCATCGTGGGCTGCAGCTTGGAGGCGAGCTATCTTAGCTCTCCTCTTATACTCTTCCGCCTCCTGTCTGGTTATAAAATATCTCCCTTTTGCCTGAAAGTCAAAGAAAGTAGAAGCAGGGAGAGCGACGTGATAGGTGCGTCGTCTGTCAAAGATTAGTCAGTACTGGAGGAACTGATCGTTCCTCTCAACAAACTGATGACGAACCATAGCCTCATAATCCAAATAAGCAGGAGGCAACTCAATATCATCCTCACGTATGGTTATACCAAGAAAATTAGCTATGCGGGTTGCATAAATTCCACCAAAGAAATCTCCATTAGATCTATTAAGATGCAACCTACGTGCAATAATGGCTCCCAAATTATAAGATTTATCTCCTAACACAGCACTCCTAAGAATACTGAGGTCAGGGACACACATGTGACATGCTTCATCTTTACCATTAATGCATCTACCTATGAAGAGAGCAAAATAATGTATAGCAGGAAAGTGAATGCTCCCTATGGTAGCTTGTGTTATATCTCTGGACTCTCCCATAGTTACACTAGCAGGAAAATCTCTAAACTCATATTTGTGGGGTTCATTAGTACTACCCCATTGCGGAAGTTTGCAGGCAGTGGTAAAATCCTCTAAGTCCATAGTATAAGAATTTTCATAAAGATCAAACAGGACAGTTTGAGAATTGCGTCAAGATGAAAATTCAAACCTCCTCACAAAGGAACTAGTGAGATAGTGGTACTGACGACACTTTACTGCCTCGAAGCTCACAAGATCAGCATTACGCAAATATGCGTTAAATTCTTCCTTAATTCCTGCTCGATCCATGAAGTCCTCTGAAGACCATTCACAAGGCCGCACTGGAGCATCCCTTGGTGGCTCATCATCAGCATCACGCATTGCAAGCCTGGGTCCTTGTTTCCTTGAAGAACCACCTTGGTACATTTTCCTAAACATATTTCTTCCTCTGAAAAATTTCTGAAATTTTTAGTAACTTCAAATAAAAGTAAACCAAACTCAACAAAATTGATAGCAACTACTCCTAAAAGTTCCTAGAGCCTATATCATGCATTAGAACTACTTGGAACCATATAAATTTGGCATGCAAGCTCAAGAACATGGTCACCTAGGCAGCACAAATTTGCAATGAATAAAGCACTAGAACAAAAACTAATTGGACCAATGGAGGAGTCACATACCAAGGAACAATCCCCCAAAGCAGTTTTGTGAGAGGTGCCTTGAGCAAGGAGATCGAAAATCGCAACAAAAGGGGCTAGAACTAGTGCCTGAGCTGGATAATGGTGTTTGTGGGAGGAAGAAGGAGTGTGTGGGTGCAGGAATAAGTGGAGGAGGGCCACCGTGGGCCCACGAGGCAGGGGGAGCGCCCTCCACCCTCGTGGCCAGGTGGATGCCCCCCATGCTGTGTTCTCAGTGCCAAATATTCTCAAATATTCCAAAAAATCATATTTAAATTTCAGGGCATTTGGAGAACTTTTATTTTCGGGGTATTTTTATATTGCACGGATAATTCAGATAACAGACAGAAAATACTATTTTTACTTTATTTAATATAAATAACAGAAAGTAAAAGGAGGGCACAGAAGGTTGTGCTTTCTAACTTCATCCATCTCATGATCATCAAAAGGAATTCATTAACAAGGTTGATCAAGTCTTGTTAACAAACTCATTCCGAATAACATGGAACCGGAGAAATTTTCAATAACATTATGTTACCTCAACGGGGATATGCACATCCCCAATAATTAGAATATCATATTTCTTCTTGACAGTAGGAAGAGGAAATTAAAAACCTCCAAAAATAATCGATGAAACTTTTCCAATAGAATTAATACTATGAACTTGAGGTTGTTTCCTCGGAAAGTGTACCGTATGTCATTACCATTAACATGAAAAGTGACATTGCCTTTGGTGCAATCAATAACAGTTCCTGGAGTATTCAAAAAGGGTCTTCCAAGAATAATAGACATACTATCGTCCTCAGGAATATCAAGAATAACAAAGTCCGTTAAAATAGTAACGTTTGCAACCACAATAGGTACATCCTCACAAATACCGACAGGTATAGCGGTTGATTTATCAGCCATTTGCAGAGATATTTCAGTAGGTGTCAACTTATTTAAATCAAGTCTACGATATAAAGAGAGAGGCATAACACTAACACCGGCTCCAAGATCACATAAAGCATTTTTAACATAATTTCTTTTAATGGAGCATGGTATAGTGGGTACTCATGGATCTCCTAACTTCTTAGGTATTCTACCCTTAAAAGTGTAATTAGCAAGCATGGTGGAAATTTCAGCTTCCGGTATCTTTCTTTTATTAGTAACAATTTCTTTCATGTACTTAGCATAAGGATTCATTTTGAGCATATCAGTTAATCGCATACGCAAAAAGATAGGTCTAATCATTTCAGCAAAGCGCTCAAAATCCTCATCATCCTTTTTCTTGGATGGTTTGGGAGGAAAAGGCATGGGTTTTTGAACCCATGGTTCTCTTTCTTTACCATGTTTGCTAGCAACAAAGTCTTTCTTATCATAATGTTGAATCTCTAATTGTGGGTTATCAAGATCAACAACAGGTTCAATTTCTATATCATTATCATTGCTAGGTTGAGCATCATCATGAACATTATCACTAGTTTCAAGTTCATTACCAGATTGTGTTTCAACATCAGAAATAGAAATATCATTTGGATTCTCAGGTGTTTCAGCAATAGGTTCACTGGAATCATGCAAAGTCCTATAATTTTTCTTTTCCTTCCTTTTAGGAGGACTAGGTGCATCTATATTATTTCTCTGAGAATATTCTCAATTCTCTTAGGGTGGCCTTCAGGATACAAAGGTTCTTGAGTCATTTTACGAGTTCTAGTAGCCACTCTAACAGCATAGTCCTTATTCTTACTATTCAATTCATTGAGCAAATCATTTTGAGCTTGATGTACTTATTCTACTTGAGTGGTAACCATATAAGCATGTTTACTAATAAGTTTAAGTTCACCTATGACATTAGCCATATAATCACCCAAGTGTTCAAGCATATCAGCACTGCGTTTTAATTCTCTACCAAAATAAGCATTGAAGTATTCTTGCTTAACCATAAATTTATCAAACTCATCTAAGCATGGGCTAGCAAACTTGGTGAATGGGATTTAAGCTTTATCATATCTATAGAGAGAATTTACCTTTACTACCTGTGTCGGGTTATAAAGACCATGTGTTTCTTCAATAGGCGGTAAATTAAGAGCTCAACAACGTCTCGGAACTGGTCAAATGTCCAGATCCTCGCAAGCACAATATCATTGGCACAAAGTGGATCTACCGCAACAAGCAAGAAGAAAATGGCCTTGTGGTGAGGAATAAGGCATGGCTTGTAGCTCAAGGCTACACATAGGTTGAAGGAATTGATTTCGATGAAACTTTTGCACCTATTGCTAGACTTGAAGCTATTCGCATATTACTTGCTTATGCTAACCATCATGATATCATCTTATATCAAATGGATGTGCAAAGTACATTCCTCAGTGGTAAGCTTGAGGAAGAAGTGTATGTTGCTCAGCCCCTAGATTTTGAAGATCCAAAGCATCCTGACAAAGTCTTCAGACTCAATAAGGCCCTCTATGGCCTCAAGCAGGCCCCACGGGCGTGGTATGCTACTTTGAAGGAATTCCTCATGAAGAAAGGCTTCAAACCCAGTTTATTTGACCCAACTATTTTCACTAAATCTTATGATGGTGAATTATTTGTGTGCCAAATTTACGTTCATGATATCATTTTTGGCTGTACTGACCAACGATACAGTGATGAATTTGCCTATATGATGAGTGAAGAATATCAAATGTCTATGATGGGAGAATTGAAATTCTTCTTAGGTCTTCAGATTCGTCAACAATGCAATGGCTTATTCATATCTCAGGAGAAATACCTCAAGGATGTACTGAGGAAATTCGGCATGCAAGATTGCAAAGGAGTCAAAATCCCTATGCCCAAAAATGGCCATCTATGCACTGATGAAAATGGTATTGACTTTGATCAAAAGGTATACCGCTCCATGATTGGTTCTTTATTGTACTTATGTGCATCTAGGCCAGATATTATGCTTAGTGTTTGCATGTGTGCCCGATTTCAAGCTACACCGAAGGAATCACACCATAAGGCTGTGAAGTATATTCTTCGATATCTAGCTCACACACCAACACTTGGATTATTGTACCCCAAGGGTTTGACTTTTGATCTCATTGGATATTCAGACTCTAACTATGCTGGTGATCGTGTGGACCGCAAGTCAACACCTGGCACATGCCATTTCCTCGGACGATCCTTGGTCTGTTGGTTGATAACCCACAAGTATAGGGGATCGCAACAGTTTTCGAGGGTAGAGTATTCAACCCAGATTTATTGATTTGACACAAGGGGAGCCACAGAATATTTTCAAGTATTTAGCAGCTGAGTTGTCAATTCAACCACACCTGGAAACTTAATATCTGCAGCAAGTGTTTAGTAGCAAAGTAATACGATAGTAGTGGTAACGGTAGCAAAAGTAATGTTTTTGTTATTTTGTAGTGATTGTAACAATAGCAACGGAAAAGTAAATAAACGAAGAACAATATATGGAAAGCGAATTATGCCGGATGTGGTTCATCATGTAAATAAACGGAAAAGTAAATAGGCAACGGATCAGGGATAGAGAATTATGCCGGATGTGGTTCATCATGTAACAGTCATAACCTAGGGTGACACAAAACTAGCTCCAGTTCATCAATGTAATGTAGGCATGTATTCCGAATATAGTCATACGTGCTTATGGAAAAGAACTTGCATGACATCGTTTGTCCTACCCTCCCGTGGCAGCGGGGTCCTAGCGGAAACTAAGGGATATTAAGGCCTCCTTTTAATAGAGTACCAGACCAAAGCATTAACACATAGTGAATACATTAACTCCTCAAACTACGGTCATCGCCGGAAGTGGTCCCGATTATTGTCACTTCGGGGTTGCCGGATCATAACACATAGTAGGTGACTATAGACTTGCAAGATAGGATCAAGAACTCACATATATTCATGAAAACATAATAGGTTCAGATCTGAAATCATGGCACTCGGGCCCTAGTGACAAGAATTAAGCATAGCAAAGTCATAGCAACATCAATCTTAGAACATAGTGGATACTAGGGATCAAACCCTAACAAAACTAACTAGATTACATGATAAATCGCATCCAACCCATCACCGTCCAGCAAGCCTACGATGGAATTACTCACGCACGGCGGTGAGCATCATGAAATTCATGATGAAGGATTGTAATGATGATGATGACGGTGATGGATTCCCCTCTCCGGAGCCCCGAACGGACTCCAGATCAGCCCTCCCGATAGAGTTTAGGGCTTGGCGGCGGCTCCGTATCGTAAAACGCGATGAATCTTTCTCTCTGGTTTTTTCTCTCTGAACACGAATATATAGAGTTGGAGTTGAGGTCGGAGGAGCTCCAGGGGGCCCATGAGGTAGGGGGCGCGCCCAGGAGGGCAGGCGCGCCCCCACCTTCATGGCTAGGGTGTGGGCCCCCTGGATTTGATCTTTTGCCAGTATTTTTTATTATTTCCAAAAATAATCTCCGTGAAGTTTTAGGTCATTCTGAGAACTTTTGTTTCTGCACGTAAATAACACCATGGCAATTCTGCTGAAAACAGCGTCATTCCAGGTTAGTTCCATTCAAATCATGCAAGTTAGAGTCCAAAACAAGGGCAAAAGTGTTTGGAAAAGTAGATACGACGGAGACGTATCTTTGGTCCTCGAAGAAACAGAGCTGCGTATCACTATCTACTGCTGAAGCTGAGTACATTGTTGCTGGTTCTTGTGGTGCTCAACTGCTATGGATGAAGCAAACTCTCAAGGACTACGGCCTCAACGTGAAGAATGTGCCACTCTACTGTGACAATGAGAGTGCCATCAAGATTGCTCTTAACCCAGTTCAGCACTCGAAGACAAAGCACATTCAGATTCGTCATCATTTTCTTCGTGATCATGTGTTGAAGGGCGACATCTCTATTGAGAATGTGAAGACTGAAGAACAACTAGCCGATATCTTCACTAAGCCCTTGGATGAGAAGAGATTTAGCAAGTTGTGGTGTGAGCTAAATATCCTAGAATCTTGGAATGTTCTTTGAAAAGGACACTCATCCTAACACTTATGCAAAATTGATGACTTAGATGTGCAACACATGAAGAAACATTTTTCTTCAATCAATCAAGAATAACACTCTAAGTGTGAAGAAATTAACGAAGAATTTGATTCTCAGAACCATACGACAATTGTACGCGGTGTCTGAAATCATCATTCTTATACAGTGGGTCACGCCACCACCAAAAGTTGAAAATCTTCAATTTGAGTTTTTCCTCAGCTTTGAAATTCCTCGGTTGTTTTTTAACTTGCATTGTCTTCACTCTTTCCGTCGTTTAGCATAGAGGGGGAATGTTCGTCGTGTTCTTCGTCCAGGGTAATTAAAAGTTACTTTTAGTACCCATGTTGATTCGGATGTTTTCTTCAAATCCTCAAAAGGTGTTTATTCTTCAAATCCTCACACACTGGACACCTCACATATCATATGTTCTTGATCTGTTTCCCTAAGCAACATTTTTCTTCAAGATTCCTCAATTGTGTGGATTTTCTAATCTGTACAACTCTGGAACCTAAGTCAAAGAACGCTTAGTGAAATTCCTTAAGATTCATCCAGTCAAATTCCTCAAACTTGTTCTTATTGCAAAACTTCTGAGAACGCACATGACCTCTCCAAATTCCTCGCAACTATACTATGTTCACAGGTATACATGTCCGCTGCTGAATCACTAGGTTCTCATCAACTTAACTCATTTGCAGCGTTCCTCTAAGAAAAGTTGCACACCTCTTCAGAGAATTGCATTTCTCAAATTCCTCAGCTGAAGAAAATGGCTGACGTAAGAAGCCACAGAAGGGAGGAAAGAGGCCTGAGGTCAACACTGCGTTTGAAATCCCTGAGGATATCTACAAGGATTATTGCACTCCTGATGAGGCCAAACATGGCAAGGAGGACAAAAATCAGCACAAGGTGCGCATACAAAGGATAGAGAGGAGATGGGCACGGGAATGGAGGGAGTACAGATATGTTACTCCCAAGTATATGAAGAAATTCGCTCTTAATCCTCCATGCCCAAGACCTCCATTGGCACCTGGCCAAGAAACTGATCCCACAAGCCTCAAGCGTGGTGAGGATTATCCTGATGAATGGGCCAAGCGCCAGGCCAAGCTAGCCAAAGTAGCTAAGGAACGAGTGAGGAAATTTAATGAAGACTCTGTTGCTTCCACTGCTGAGGCCTCTGCAAGCAAGCCAAAGAAGGCCATGCCAAAGAAGCCTACTCATAAGCCAAGTGCTTCAACCCC
This sequence comes from Triticum urartu, assembly GCF_003073215.2. NCBI lineage: Eukaryota > Viridiplantae > Streptophyta > Magnoliopsida > Poales > Poaceae > Triticum > Triticum urartu. The sequence goes on from NC_053028.1 coordinate 535,950,051, forward strand.
AATGCCCTCACGGCCAGATTCTTCAAAGCCCTCACGGCCAATTCCTCAAGCCGCACCAGCTCCTCCAAAGTCCTCAGCTCCTCCATCAAAATCCTCAGCACCTGTGCATCTCACCATGTGCCAAAGGACAATAGGCATCTCTATTGCCTCAGGAGCTTCTGCTAGTTCTTCAGCTGCACCAAATTCATCAACTGGCCCCTCTCTGCTGAAGACAAAGGCCACTGCTGGACAAGGCTCTCGACCAAGTACTCACAAGAAGCAGGTCGCCTTTCTAGTACCGTCCGAAGATGACGAAGCTGATGATGAAGAACTCACTGAAATCATCAGAGATAGGTAACACAGGGCCGCTAGAGCCAAAGGCAGCAATGTGCCATTGATGCTGGATCCAAAGTTGATCCTAGACTTCATTGACTTGTGGCACAAGGACCCCAACACACCTCTGCCTGAGATGAACCTCACTCCTGGTCAAAGTCATATGCTGACTCACTTCATTGATGAAGAAAAATGGAAATTTGAACAAGGAAGGAGGGTGAAGAAAGCGCAGTACAAGAAAGAGCGCTTTCTGAAGCAAAACATTCTGAAGCTTTCACCTGAAGAACTTGTTACTCTTCAATCTGAGATAAACAAACTGAGTGATGAATTTGATCACTACTATGTTGCCTGGCTTAGAGCCAAAGTCAAATTTGTAAAGATAACTGAACAGTTCAATTCCAATGTTGCAGCCCCAACGGAACAAGAAAATCCTCAGGCTGAAGCATCTGCTCAGCCTACTGAAGAAAATGCCACCACCGCTGATGATACTCAGGCTGTTGAAGAAAATGCTAGTACCAGGGCTGATGACTGCATTCCAGCCGCTGAAGAAATTACCAAGGCAACCACTAGTGTTGCGCCTGAAGAAAATGAAGAAGTCAGGGCAAATGCATCAGTTGTGCATGAAGATCTTGAACCAAATTCCTCTGCTCCTCCTGCACCTACACCAACTCTGATCCTTCCATCTGCGTCAGATGTGAAGAAGACCAAGGCTACAAAGTGTGCAGCTGTGAAGAAAAGGAAGGCATCAACTGCATCAGATTCTTCAGCTCCGAAGAAGATGAAGCTGCTGACCAGCTCGTTTGAAAATCCAATTGATGTTGTTCCTGTCTCATCCATGCCATCAAAGGAACTCGCTCCTTTTGATGAAGAATATGTGATGCCAAGCGGATCTGATGAACACATTCCTTCTGCTTCTTCTTCAGAGCAGTTGCATGAAGAAATTGAAGTGGATGCAATCCCTTCAACCCCAATAGTCTGCCTTAGTTTACTGCTGAAGAGGTCGGCATTGAAGAAATGAATGAAGAAGAGGATGTGGACATTGGGTGCACAACTCCAATATTGAACGACGACTTTTGGGAAAGTCAGGACCCCAATTCCCCTTTGTTCACACCCCTACAACAAATTCCTCAGTCCCCTATCACTACTGAAGTACAAATGGGATCTGAAGAACCTCATGCCACACCATCTGTCCATGAAGAGATTCTAGCCACTAGTGCTGAAGAAAATGTAAATGAAGAATTGAAGTCCCAGGCTGCCACTGAAGAAGAACCTGAAATTCCTCAGCCTGCGGAACCCGAGATCGAGATCCCTGAGGTTGTGATGCAATTGACTGACACTCCTCACCCCAAGCCAAAGGACCCCTTCTCAAAGAAGCACAAATTCAAGGCGGGTGACTTCTTCGGCGAGCATGTATTCTTCACGGACTACAATCCTTATGACTTTGCTCGTCTTAGGAGGAAGCGCTTCTGGACTGCCAGCCAGGCCAATTTCTATTCTTCACTGCTCTTCAACAAGGATAAAGTCTTCTACCACAAGCATATTCCTCACATGGACATGGAATCACTGCCTTGCTTCTCTCATGTCCTCAGTGTGCTTCATGACGCAGGCCTCCTAAACTTTTGCTATGACATTGTTGATTGGAATGAAGAGCTTATTCTTCAGTTCTATGCTACACTGCACATCACAGGTGATGCTGATGATATCAACACTTGGGTATTGGACTGGATGACCGATAATACTCATTATAAGGCACCGGCCTCTGAATTACATCATGCCCTGCCCATCAGTCCACCCCTTGAAGGAGCTCGTTGCTTGTACCAGGAGCCTGAACTCACTGCCCATTACATGCAAGTGCTAATGAAGCCCCTGAAGCCCGGTCAAGCCCCAAGGACCAAATTCCTCGTGAAGGAATTGTTATATGTGCCCAGAACAGTCTATCACATTCTAACGAGGACAATGAGTCCTATCAAAGGCCACGACTCGTCTAATGAGGAAATTGTTGGCATCATGAAGAATCTGCTATTCAACATCATACATGGCATTCCTGTCAATTATCATGATTTCTTCATAAGGACTCTGGCAAATGTTGCACTCTCTTCATTTGAGTTGAAGCCTTATGCTCCTTGGATTATGAGATTCCTTAGAACAAGGTATTCACTAAACTACAAGGCTGATTTTCAGAATCACCTCAGCTACCTGCCCCCAATTGAAGTCCTCAAGCAGACATATTCCTCAGCTGATGAAAAGGGCAAGGCACCTGCTGTCATTGATGAAGGCATTCATCCATTGGATGGTCAGTTTCGCAAAGCTGCATCTTATTCCACCAATGATGACTCTGCCACTCATGATTCTGCTGCAAATGCATCCAAGCCAAATCCTCAAGCCATAGCTCCCAGGGTGACGACTGACCGTGAGCTACTTCTTAGTCTTCACCAGAAGGTGGATCGAAACCATAAATGGGTTAAGCGTCAGTTTGGTTCTCTTCTTCACAACATGACTGCTACACATAATGCAGTGAAGAAAAACCATTACTACCTCCATGAAGTTTTTGGTCGCACCTGGGCTATCTTATCACATCTGTATGGTGAAACAGATCTGAAGCAAATGGGTCTCAAGGAGAACTTTGATTGGTCTGCACCTCCAGCGAAGAAATTCAAGAAGGTCAAAGTTCCTTCCCTGGTGGCCAGCTCATATTCTTCATCCCGCGACACCGACAAGTATGAACACTTGGACGACACTGCGGCAGGCCCTACAACAACAAACGACCCCAACAACGCTGGCGCTCCTCCATCAACTTGATATTCTTCAGGGGTGTTAGTCCTCATTTTCGATCCTTTTGGTTCGATGACAAAGGGGGAGAAATTTGAGTTAGTCTTCAAGCGGGTCAATCTATATGGGCATTTTTTTCTAAGTTACACCTCTCGTTCTTTTGAAGACTTTGCTGGATCGAGTTGTAAACTTAAACTCTATGGTGGTCTGATACTTTTGCTGAGTTTTTCTGCATGCTTATTCCTCATTAATGTTAATGCACGCATGCTGAATTACATCAGTCACCATATTTCATCATGCATTTCAAATTCTTCATATTATATGATAAATGCGTGTATGAATTACAAGATATAGGGGGAGATCTCCATGATTCTACTCTTCGAAGTGTGCATTGCTCCGAAAGCAAATTTCTCACTATGCACATCTTCAGAGGGAGTTCTTCTATATCTTGCAATCATATTCCTCAATTTCAGTATTTACACTTCTTGTGTTTATCCCCATTGAAAACTTAACCTATATTGTCATCAATCACCAAAAAAGGGGAGATTGTAAGTGCATATAGTGCCCCTTAGTGATTTTGGTGTAGTGAAGACTTATAGGTTAAGGGACTGATGCGTTTGTGAGTGTACACAGGTCTATAAGTCTATGAAAAGTTCGATATTTACAGAGAAAGTCGACCCCTAAAAATGAAGTTCTTCAACTAAAGACTTTGGATTTTTGAACACTTTCTGAAGACTTTGAAAGTGAAGAAATTGGTGTAATCATGAATACTTGGTATACATTCGAGGAACATGAAGCTTGAAGACTTTTGTTTTCGTAGTTTTATTTTCTCTTTCTTGAGTCATAGGAAACACCGTACTGTTAAAGGGGGTCGAGGAAATACCAAGGAAAAATTTCCAAGTGATGCTCAACTCAAATCCTACACCTACCAATCCCTTCGAGTGAAGCCATTGGAAATCTCATACAGCTCAGTCAATTTATTGAGTGATAAAGATGAAGTTCTTCTGGGCTCTGAGGAATTTGTTCTGACTGAGGAGTTAGGAATTCGCCAGTGCGGATTGCCTACACAGTGAGGAACATGATAGCCCTAAGGAATTTGATACTCAAAATTCCGATCGTTGATGTGATATGCACCAGCTGTCCCAAAATATCTACCCAGCTAACAGTCATATCATTGAAGGGCATTTATGTCTTATCATGTTGGGCTGCTCCCTAGGCTATAAATGGCCACCCCCTACAACCACTAGCTGGTTGGCTGCTCCGAGAGAAACTGACACTTGTCATTTGAGAGCATCCCATCCTCCGAGGACTTTGAGTAATCATCAAGTGAGGAAAACCCAAACCCAAACACCTACAAACCCAAAGTGATTGAGCATCACTGAAGAGATTGATCCTGCATTGATCAGACGCTTGTTACCTTTGAAGACTGTGCATCTTCTAGACGGTTAGGTATCATGGTCTAGAGCATCCAAGAGGAAATTGTGGATCACCGAGTGACCGAGTCTGTGAAGGTTTGGAAGTCACCTGAAGACTTACCATGAGTAATTGGGTGAGGTCTGTGTGACCTTAGCTCAAGGGGAATACGGTGAGGACTAAGTGTCCTGAGCTGCGTGTTCAGGACTGGGTGTCCGGGACTATGTGTCCTCAGGTTTAAATACCTAGCCGCCCTAACTAGACGTACAACTGTCACAGCAGTTGGAACTGGTCTACCAAATCATTGTCTTCACCGACCTAACTGGTTCCATTTCCTCAACCCTTCCATTTCCTCATTTCTGTGATGTGTGCTTGTTCATATCTGTTTGAAGACTTTGACTGAAGACTTTCTCTATTTCCACGGCTCAATTTCTTCAGCCTATCTGTCTTCATTCTGTTTATCCTGTGTTTACACTTTATGTACTCTGTGTTTGTTTTCATTTCATCTTGAAGACCATGCTCTTGCTCTGTTATGTTTACTTCTGAGTACTTATTCCGCTGCAAGTAGTTCTTCACTCAGGAATTTCCTCACCCGCAAATTCCTGAGTGAAGAATTCATAAAAATCGCCTATTCACTCCCCTCTAGTCGATATAACGCACTTTCAGTTTGACGTAGTATGGTTTGGATTGTTCGACATTTAGCTCTGAGTTGCAAACGCCATGCATTATCACATTATGGTATAACTTGTGCAAAACCACAACGCGCGTATCATCACTATATTCATGCATGCATGTGTTTATAACACTATGATCTCCTATTCAAATATATGAATCCACTTTCATATCAAATTATGATCTTTGTTTGCCTCTTACACCCACACAATCCTCTAACCTTTGTAGCTAGCATTAACTTCCTCTCGTGCATGCACACTCCCTCCTCACCCTACCCCTCCCTCAGCATTCTATCCATCGCTCACATTGATTTTTTTTCTTTAGGTCGTCTCCCACAATCTCCACAACTCCTTTCCGACACACACCGATCGATAAACCTCTCCAGCAATGTCTGCCTACAACATACACATGCACCTTCCATCTCCTCCTTTCTGTGTCCATGCCTCGTGTCTCTCATATGGTCCCACACACGTGTAAACTCTCGCACCTCTTTTCATCGATCTCACATCGCACACTCCTCCCCCTATCTAGCTAGTAGCTCGGCCTCTCGCACCACCTCCTAGCTCCATTCTCTCTGTCTATCCATCTCGCTGGGCCTTATTTGCCTCTAACAAATGGATGTACACCGACCGATCTCCCGCTATGCATATAGCTAGCTAGGTCCTTATAACTCGTTTTCCCCACGCGTCGATCGATCTACCTCATTAGTTATGTAGCTCCCTTCCTCCGACAAACAACAATTGATCTACCGATCTAGTTAGGTTTGCTTACCAAACACATGGTTCCCCTTCATCATCCATGCATGTGTCCCGACACATCTATCACACACAGGCAGACACAGAAACACATCCCCACTCTTATTGATAATATTGCAGTTCTACCATCAATTTGTCTAGTAGGCCTCTCCCACCATCTTCGAGAAGCAACTCCAGCACTCTACCCCTCTCCCTCCCTCCCTCTCTCCTCTCTCTCTCTCTCTATCTCTCTCTCTCTCTCTCGATGTCCCAACCTATTTCCCATCCTTCGATTATGTATGGATGTCGACCGATCTCCCTCAAGACATAGCTGGGTCTCTCCTTATCAACACATATACGAGTCGTTCTACATCTCTAGTTAGGCCTTTACCTCCCCCCCACACACACCGATACAGCGAGCACTCTAGTCATATCTCCCTGCCACACACAAACTTGCCATGTGCCCTCTAACGTTCCAGTAGGTCAGTCTCCCTATATCTTTGACTTGCACACACAAAATTTCGATGGCTCTCTTCATCGATCTCGCACCCACCCACTTGATCCTCTCTTTGACTCTATCGATTTGTATGACCCCTCCCTTTCTTCTTGTGGATCGCCCCCTCTCTATATGATATAGATAGGCCTCTATTTAACACACATTGCATGTGTCAAATTTTTGTTTGAGATGTCATCGACACATATTCCCACAAATACATTCACGAAATCACCCCCCCACAAAAAACACTCACGAACGCACACGCCATCTGTCTTTGTATTTATCTGACACACACCCACGTAGGTGGGGGACGTGTACGAAGAGAAGAGGTGCACGCACGGCACACGTACTCCCGTCTCTTTCCCAACCACACCCACACGGGTACACGGTGGATCTCATTTTTGTACGAAAAGGTAGCCCACGTGGTAATCTGACATGTTTACTGGTTGTCCACTTGATGGAGGATCATCTACCACAGGTGAACAAACAAATTGTGACTTGATGTTTTATGTTAAAAAAGAGGCAAACCATGTGGGGCCTACCTTAGAGGCAAGGCTCTATACACTCGAGATGCTCTGTACATATTACTTTTGATGTGTCCCGTCAACTCGTAGAACGAGGAGAAGCTTGCTTAGTATGTCATCTCCCCCGCCCATGGGCGCGGTGGCTCGCACGACGAGGTGAAGCTTGCTTACTATGCCTTACGCCCGCTCCCTCGCCCACGCGCGCGGTGGCTCGCAGGACGAGGAGAAAAATTTACTACTCCCTCTGTTTACTCCTCGTCCCTACCTTGGTTAGAGAGATTATCATATTGTTTGGAATATATATCCTTTAGTAGATTTCAATATGAACTACTCCACTAGTACATACTCCAAACACTGATGTATATAGACGTATTTTAGAGTGTAGATTCACTCATTTTGCTCCGTGTGTAGTCCATATTGAAACAGACGTAATAGTATGCACTCTCCCTCGCCCCTCGACCCTCGCCCACGTGGACGTGCAACAATTCATTAGGTCTCATATAGCCAGAATGATATATACTGCAGTACCATTATTGCTCGACTTCCCGAAGAGGCGAAGAGCCAATCGCAAGGTTAATATTTTGGAGATGCCAAGCACAAGTTTTATAGGAGAACGAGTAGTACTAGTACTAGTAGTACGTACCAGTGGTACGTACTGTACGAGGAACAAGGCAACAAGATGCATGTTTTGCGTGACGGTCTCTTCTTATAGGACGTGCTAGACCTAGTGGACCTCATTGTTGCAATGGGACTACTCCCTATCATAGATGGAACGATTCAGAGTGGTGGGAAACGGGCATAATTCGGAGCTGCTTAGTCTTAAACCCCATGAAGAAGTCCCATCGAAAGGAATAGTCATCCTCTACACGTGCTCCTATGTAAAATGAGTAAATGAGACTAAAAGAGAAAGATATAAAGTAAAAAAATAACCAGCCTTAGATCCAGCCCTATTGTATCAGTGAATGATATTTCTACGTCGTGATTGACATGGCTATATTATTAGCCATGCTACGGAGGTAGAAGCGTATTTTTATTTATTCACGGAGGTAGTAGCGGATGGGTATTCAACGAGGAGTGAAATGATGGCTGCTTCCTCGGTCAAACATAGAGAAAGGTGGGCCTCATGATTTCACGGCTTATTAGTCATTATTACTGCCTATACTCTTTGCCCGTATATAATAACCGCGTGGTAGTATAGTAGTGGGCTATACTTGTAATAACCATGCTCGAAGAGAAGAGGTGCACGCACCCACACACGTAGTGTACTAATAGTAGCACTCTTTGCGTCTTTAGCGTCTTCCCCAACCACACACGTGACACCGGTGGAGCTCATTTCTGTAAGATGATGCAGCCCACATGATAATTTGACGCATCTAGTAGTAGTTACTCACTTATAAATAATGGAGGGTCGGGAATCACGCATGGACGGTGCCGCATCATTCATAAATAAAGTTTTTTTCTTCAGTGGAACGTATGCAATATAAATAGGTTCATATGGAGAGAAAAGGAAACCGCTCCACTATATACATAGCCAGGACGATCCTACATGGTTGCTTGCTGGGGTTGCTCTCTTCACACTCTCTCGCACAAAATGATTGTGGCCACATCTCTAACATCCGGGCGGCTCACGTCCGCCGAGGGAAGGGGTGGATGCTTAGTGTAGATGCGGTCGCCATCGTCGACGGTGAAAACCCACTGTCGGCATGTCCTGATCAGGGGTCCCCATCGTTCTCTCTCACAAATCCGGTGAGGTTGCCTTCGTCCCTTGCTCATTGCCGCGACGTGGGCAGTTGCCGCCTCCCGCCACCCTCCTCTAGGTTGAGCTACGTCCCGACATCCCTCGGGTACAACTTCCTTTACAGCCGGCTTGCACCACTACTCCAACTGCCCACATCACTCCATGTGGATATTCCTCTACTCTTTTGCCCCGCACATACCTCTACTAGCTTCTGCGTACTGTATATGTAATGAGTTTACGTCTCATCTACTAGTCCAGTAATCTTGTTCTAATCATGCTTCTTCAATTTTTTTGCCACAAGGATGCTCATCTCGATTTTGGTGAAACTACACAACATGATCCGATGGTCAAAGGGTTGCAAACTTCATTTCTTCGGAAGCTCCAACGTTGCCAGCAAATTAAAGCCTGGTTAGGGTTTACGGTTGCTGGGCTAGGGACTGCATGGATCATTTTTTTCTTTAGGTACCTCTATTCCAAAATAAGTGTCAACTTTAGTAGTAGTACAACTTTGTACTAAAGTTTGCATAAAGTTGAGACACTTATTTTGGAACGGAGGGAGTACATATTGGCTATGATATGTCAATCATTGAGATGCAATAGCATGCATGTTAGTCTCCTTTGTATTTGATGAAATGTTGCAACAGGCAACCTTGGACGCAAGATACATGAAACAGAAGCTGGAAGCTTCATAGCATTGTACAAATTTATCTCGCTCAGAAATTATAGTACGTACTATACTAGTACTATGTAAAGAGTTAGGTGTCGCATGGTGTCCAGAAAATATGGTGATAGTGTGAGGTGGGCCATGTAATCACTTAGCCTGCATGTTTTCACTGCTTTCGCACTCCTCCGCTGTAAGAATGGAGAAAATTGTAATCTAGTAGTACCTCCTTTTGCTGAATGCGTGGGACATCCAGCAGTCATACCACCTCAATAATAATGACCAATGAGCCGTCAAATCACATAGACCCAACAATAAGTTGGACAGACAAAGCAACCATCACTCTTGAATCTGCTTCTCCCTTCAACGCTAGGTCGCGTCCGCTCTGCCCGGGCATGAATGCGGCACCGATTCTTTGGAGTGGCGCTAACCGTTTCAGGCAGGAAGCATGCGGGGGCGATGGAGGGGCTTTGGGTGGGCCAGGCCGGTCAGGAGCGGGCGTGGCAGCTGTCCGCCTGTCCTGACTGGATGCCCGGAAATGAGAGGATGCACCGACTCTCGCGGCTAAATCATACACTACACACCATCTCTCTGTAGGAGTAGGTCGATGTATCACTCTCTCTAACACACACACACACACAGGTTCATAGAATAGGAATATCCTGCGAGTGCGAAGCCACAGGAAGTGAGATACAAATGGAGTACGTACAAGAAGAGAAGAGCTGATGAATATACCATCAAACCTGGACTGAGGAGTAGTACTCCCTCCGTCTAGGTGTTAAGTCATCTTACGAAAATCAGATATTCCCAAAATGTTAGGCGTCGTCCATTAACTTCACATCTCAATCCCCTCATGGCCTTGTTGCTAGCAAGCGTTGTTACTTAGGGAGCGTTTGGATCCTTAGCAAGAACAGTTTATAGCCTAGCTGGCAAGGTTAGGCATTTGGAACTGTTAAAATATGTTAGCTTTTGTGGGCCAGCTAGCTTGGGTGGGCTAGAAAACCCTTGCTAGCTCAGGAGAGCCAGATCTGCTCGCTTCCGAGGGCAAACTTCGCGCATAGAAAAATCGGTGACCCACTCATGACAATGATTTTCACGGGGCAAGGCTAGTAAGAAAAATAACTAAACCGTTTGACCAGGCAAGGTTGGCAAAGTGAAAGCTGGCTAGCTGGGCTAGCCACAGTGGGAGTAACTTAGGTACTAGTAACATAGCACATTCCAAGAAAAAATTGCTTATGTGGCATGGAGTTAATGAGGAAAGAGATGTTTGTGGTAACATAATATGTTACTGTAACATAACACACCCCGAGGTAAAATAAGTCTATATCTCAATTAATGAAGACTTGCATGTTACCATCCATATGTTACTACCCACTATGAAGGTAGTAACATAGACTAGTAATATGCCCACTATGACCAGCCTAAGTAATGTAACCAAACACTCCTTACTCTGCCTTGTTATCTCCCCCGGAAACCCAATACATGGAGCGCAACTACACGTTGATCAGTCAAGAAATCAAAGTCGGCTCGCATGCGAGTTAATACGTGGCCCTGCATGGTAGCTAAAACGACATCTCTTAGTTGTTGTGATTAATTGTTGCGTTTAGAGACAAAAATCGGGGCTTTGATTGGAGGAAGAACCGGTCAAGTTTCTCCTCCTCCAATCTGCTTGCACCTTGGTCCCGCTGCACCTTCTAACATGACTTAGGGCATCCACAATGTTGGTTTTTCTCGCCTCTAACGCCGCCTCTAGTTCTTTTGCACCGTCGCCATACATTGTGTGCACAACCTCTTGGAAAAATGCCTAGCGACGCCTCCAAGGGAAGAGGCGGCCTCCAAGCCTCTCGCCTGATTAAAATAATCTCTTTACCCCACTTGTCATTCACTAGTTTGTACAAGTGCACATCATTGAATAGGAAAAACTACATGCTTCGGCGGTATATTATATTTGAACCTGGGGTCCACTTAGGGACAATGTGGAGTCGCTATACATTACACACTTTTCAGCTGAAATTAGAGGTTGGACGAGGGGCCCACCTTAGAGGCGGCGTTGCCTCCAAACATTGTGGATGCTCTTACACCTAGACGGAGGGAATAGTACGAGATACGGTGGCACACTAACTTAGGTCGAATACAAGTGCCCAAAATTATTGGAAGAGAGCAAAGTGTACGAACTAAATAATTAAAAGAGTAAAATGCAATGTTGGTCACTGAACTTATCGTATAAGTTCACTTTGGTCACTGTACTCAAGAATACGGTCAATACGTCACTATATACGTGATGAGGTGATTATACGATCGCTGCGAGATCGTATAGCTCCGTATTCATCCATTTTGACCACACAAACCTCCAATTGTGATTAACTAGTGGCAAATATAGTTTTCTACCTTTAGTAGCGGCACACGCATGCAGCACACAACTTGCAGTGCATGCCCATGCACTAGCACGGACTCAAGTCGCATGTTGGCCTCTATTGCCGCAAGTCCATGCAGTACCTCGCCTATTGTCCGCCGTTCCCTTTGTTGACCCTGCCACCTGAGGTCATCGACCCGTTGCTCTACCACTACGCCAAGTCCGAGCTCTCGCTGCTTGTGGCGCAACACATATGAACTCCATATGCGTGAGATGACATGGCCATCAATGATGATTATGATGACACCCACACTAGGTCGCTCTACTTGCCTTATCCGCACAATTGTCGTGCAGCTGCCGAAGTACGACCCTGTGTCCTCAACTTCGTCGCTGGTCGCCAGTGTGTGCGTGCTATGTGCTAACTAGTGTGTGTCTGCCTGTTGCGTGCTAGTGTGCAAGTGCATGCATGTGTACTATGTGCATGTTATAATAAGGATTCACTTAAAATAGTACGTGAGCGAACAGAGGGATCAATTGGACTGTGTTCACGAGTAGTAGCTAGATGTGTGAGGTAAGATACACCCCTGGCGCTTTTATTTTTTCTTATTAATTTTTTTGTTTCACCCTGTGACCGGTGGAACCCAACATACTACGTGGAGAGAGGTAAGGTGACTAAGGTTGCATTATTTCTGTACTACCAACACTGCTTTAAATCCCAAAAGACCTTACCACCAATGCCACATGACACGATTATGATTTAAATCCCAATGACTCCCACGCAAAAAAACATGACATGTTTGTCACACGAATGCAGGAATGTATATGATACGTCTCCAACGTATCAATAATTTTTGATTGCTCCATGCTATATTATCTACTGTTTTGGACATTATTGGGCTTTATTATCCACTTTTATATTATTTTTTGAACTAACCTATTAACCGGAGGCCCAGCCCAGAATTGTTGTTTTTTTTGCCTATTTTAGGGTTTCAAAGAAAAGGAATATCAAACGGAGTCCAAACGGAATGAAACCTTTGGGAACGTGATTTTCTCACCGAACATCATCCAGGAGACTTGGACCCTACGTCAAGAAATAAAGGAGGAGGCCACGAGGTAGGGGGCGCGCCTACCCCCCTAGGCGTGCCCTCCACCCTCGTGGGCCCCCTGTTGCTCCAATGACGTACTCCTTCCTCCTATATATACCTACGTACCCCCAAACGATCAGATACGAAGCCAAAACCCTAATTCCACCGCTGCAACTTTCTGTATCCATGAGATCCCATCTTGGGGCCTGTTCCGGAGCTCCGTGGAGAGGGCATCCATCACGGAGGGCTTCTACATCAACACCATAGCCTCTCCAATGAAGTGTGAGTAGTTTACCTCAGACCTTCGGGTCCATAGTTATTAGCTAGATGGCTTCTTCTCCCTTTTTGGATCTCAATATAATGTTCTCCCCCTCTCTTGTGGAGATCTATTCGATGTAATCTTATTTTTGCGGTGTGTTTGTTGAGACTGATGAATTGTGGGTTTATGATCAAGATTATCTATGAACAATATTTGAATCTTCTCTGAATTCTTTTATGTATGATTGGTTATCTTTGCAAGTCTCTTCGAATTATCAGTTTGGTTTGGCCTACTAGATTGATCTTTCTTGCAAAGGGAGAAGTGCTTAGCTTTGGGTTCAATCTTGCGGTGTCCTTTCCCAGTGACAGTAGGGGCAGCAAGGCACGTATTGTATTGTTGCCATCGAGGATAACAAGATGGTTTTTTTATCATATTGCATGAATTTATACCTCTACATCATGTCATCTTGCTTAAGGCGTTACTCTGTTTTCTTGAACTTAATACTCTAGATGCATGCTGGATAGCGGTCGATGAGTGGAGTAATAGTAGTAGATGCAGGCAGGAGTCGGTCTACTTGTCTCGGACGCGATGCCTATATACATGATCATACCTAGATATTCTCATAACTATGCTCAATTCTGTCAATTGCTCAACAGTAATTCGTTCACCCACCGTAAAATACTTATGCTCTTGAGAGAAGCCACTAGTGAAACCTATGGCCCCCGGGTCTATCTTCATCATATTAATCTTCCAATACTTAGTTATTTCCTTTGTTTTTTACTTTGCTTTTATTTTACTTTGCATATTTATCACAAAAATACCAAAAATATTATCTTATCATATCTATCAGATCTCACTCTTGTAAGTAACCGTGAAGGGATTGAGAAACCCTTATCGCATTGGTTGCGAGGAGTTATTTGTTTTGTGCAGGTACGAGGGACTCGCGCGTAGCCTCCTACTGGATTGATACCATGGTTCTCAAAAACCGAGGGAAATACTTACGCTACTTTGCTGCATCATCCTTTCCTCTTCAAGGAAATCCAACGCAGTGCTCAAGAGGTAGCAAGAAGAATTTGTGGCGCCGTTGCCGGGGAGTCTACGCAAAAGTCAACATACCAAGTACCCATCAAAACCCTTATCTCCTGCATTACATTATTTGCCATTTGCCTCTCTTTTCCCTCTCCCCCACTTCACCCTTGCCGTTTTATTCTCCCTCTCTGTCTCTATCCTCCCTCTCTTTCTCTATTTGCCTCTTTTTGCCTTCTGCCATTATGTCTGAAATTGGGGAAATTATTGTCGATATGGACAACAATAATATCATGAAAAATTCTGATGCTCCTGCTGAAGAACTCCCTATCTTACATACAAAAAAATTCCGTATTGGTAGTGGTAATATTATTGGTAAAGGAATTATCCAAGATTTCTTTACTTGTGCCGGTGTTTTTCCTTCTATGGGAAGTTCTATCCTTCATAGAACTAGTAGTCTTGCGGACGCTATTGCCATGCTTGTAGTTGAACTTGAAAGACAATTCATGCACTTGCACCCTTGCATACAAAGAATTTTCCTAGAATTTTCTAATATTGAGCATTCTTCTGTTAAGCGTGCCGCTACTATCTTTTTGGCTCATGAGTTTATATTTATAATAAAAGAGGCCAAAGAAATCTTTTCACATTATAGGGTGGACGCTTGCCGTCCTGCCATAGAGGCTATCCTTTTTGATCAAGAAGAAATAATGCGATTTCAATCTCTAGACTATGTTGCTTTCAATGAAAATCTTAGAAAAAGGGTTCCTACCAATGTTCTAGTTGATATAATTTCTGAACTTAATTATGATTTGGCTATTCAAAATAATGAACTAGGTTATTCTCTTGAGTATAGGCTCACAAAGTTCTGTCAAAAGAATGCTTATAATGATGAATTGGTTGTGCAATACGAAGGGCCAAAGGAGGAACCTATACCTCCCAAAGTTGATCTTGGGGACTTTTGTCCCAGTAAATTTAGCCCTTTCGATTACTTTTGCTTACCTCAAAGAAAACTTGCTGCTGAGCGTAGAGAATATGAAATGAGTTTTAATGATCTATCTTACTATTATGGAAATACCTATATCTATCCTTGCTTTTTATGCCTAGCTAGGGGCGTTAAACGATAGCGCTTGTTGGGAGGCAACCCAATTTTATTTTTATTCCTTGCTTTTTGATCCTGTTTAGTAATAATTAATTTATCTAGCCTCTTTTTAGGTTGGGTTTTTTGTGTTTAATTGGTGTTTTTGCCAAGTAGAACCGTTGGGAAGACTTGGGGAAAGTCTTGATATCTTGCTGTAAAAAACAGAAACTTTAGCGCTTACGAGAACTGCTGCCATTTTTATTTGGAAAGTGCTATTTAGTTAATTCTTTTTTAAGATGATTAATAGATAAATTACTCACGTCCAGAAATTTATTTTAGAATTTTTTGGGTTCCAGATCTTGCGCTAACTACAGATTACTACAGACTGTTCTGTGTTTGACAGATTCTGTTTTTCGTGTGTTGTTTGCTTATTTTGATGAATCTATGGCTAGTAAAATAGTTTATAAACCATAGAGAAGTTGGAATACAGTAGGTTTAACACCAATATAAATAAAGAATTAATTCATTGCAGTACCTTGAAGTGGTCTTTTTTTTTCTTTCGCTAACGGAGCTCGCGAGATTTTCTACTTTAAGTTTTGTGTTGTGAAGTTTTCAAGTTTTGGGTAAAGATTTGATGGATTATGGAACAAGGAGTGGCAAGAGCCTAAGCTTGGGGATTCCCATGGCACACACAAGATAATCTAAGGACACCTACAAGCCAAAGCTTGGGGATGCCCCGGAAGGCATCCCCTCTTTCGTCTACTTCTATCGGTAACTTTACTTGGAGCTATATTTTTATTCACCACATGATATGTGTTTTGCTTGGAGCGTCTTGTATGATTTGAGTCTTTGCTTTTTAATTTACCACAATAATATTTGATGTACACACCTTTTGAGAGAGCCATACATGATTTGGAATTTGTTAGAATACTCTATGTGCTTCACTTATATATTTTGAGTTATATAGTTTTGCTCTAGTACTTCACTTATATCTTGTAGAGCACGGTGGTGGATTTGTTTTATAGAAACTATTGATCTCTTATGCTTCACTTAGATTATTTTGAGAGTCTTAAATAGCATGGTAATTTTCTTAAATAATCCTAATATGCTATGTATTCAAGATTAGTAAAAAAACCTTATGAGTGTTTTGAATACTAAGAGAAGTTTGATGCTTGATGATTGTTTTGAGATATGGAGGTAATAATATCAAAGTCGTGCTAGTTGAGTAGTTGTGAATTTGAGAAATGCTTGTGTTGAAGTTTGCAAGTCCCGTAGCATGCACGTATGGTAAATGTTATGTAACAAATTTGAAACATGAGGTGTTCTTTGATTGTCCTCCTTATGAGTGGTGGTCGGGGACGAGCGATGGTCTTTTCCTACCAATCTATCCCCCTAGGAGCATGCGCGTAATGCTTGGTTTTTGATGACTTGTAGATTTTTGCAATAAGTATGTGAGTTCTTTATGACTAATGTTGAGTCCATGGATTATACGCACTCTCACCCTTCCGTCATTGCTAGCCTCTTCGGTACCGTGCATTGCCCTTTCTCACATTGAGAGTTGGTGCAAACTTCGCCAGTGCATCCAAACCCCGTCGTCGGTGTCAAAACCGGCGGATCTCGGGTAGGGGGTCCCGAACTGTGCGTCTAGGTCGGATGGTAACAGGAGGCAAGGGACACGAAGTTTTACCCAGGTTCGGGCCCTCTTGATGGAGGTAAAACCCTACGTCTT
Source organism: Triticum urartu (assembly GCF_003073215.2). Classification (NCBI taxonomy): domain Eukaryota; kingdom Viridiplantae; phylum Streptophyta; class Magnoliopsida; order Poales; family Poaceae; genus Triticum; species Triticum urartu. The sequence goes on from NC_053028.1 coordinate 535,966,900, forward strand.
GCTTGATTAATATTGATGATATGGGTAGTACAAGAGTAGATCTACCACGAGATCAGAGAGGCTAAACCCTAGAAGCTAGCCTATGGTATGATTGTTGATGTGTATGTTGTCCTATGGACCTAAACCCTCCGGTTTATATAGACACCGAAGAGGGTTAGGGTTACATAGAGTCGGTTACAATGGTAGGAGATCTGCATATCCGTATCGCCAAGCTTGCCATCCACGCCAAGGAAAGTCCCTTACGGACACGGGACGAAGTCTTCAATCTTGTATCTTCATAGTCCAGGAGTCCGGCTATCCGAACACCCCCTAATCCAGGACTCCCTCAGTAGCCCCTGAACCAGGCTTCAATGACGACGAGTCCGGCGCGCAAATTGTCTTCGGCATTGCAAGGCGGGTTCCTCCTCCAAGTACTTCGTAGCAGGTTTTGAACATAAAGATAGTGTCCGGCTCTGCAAAACAAGTTTTCCACATATTGCCCTAGAGAGAATAATATTTACACAAATCTAATCTATTGACGTATTCCGTAGTGTGACACACCATGGCCAAGCCTTTATCCGAGTCGTTTCATCATCCCACCTCAGCGCGTCATGCGAGGCGGTTTCCTTGGCACGTCTTGTCAAAGCAGAGATCGTGTCCCCTTATTCCGGGATTCTCATCAATACGGGCGTGGGTAACCCAACTGCTTCTAGGACTCCTAGATTATAGGCAAGTCCAAACGGACACGGAGAGGACGCTCGATATTCACCCTCTTTATAAAGGGACAAGGCTTTTTATTTTTCCCTCCCGTGCTCAATGGAATCCTTCCCCTACCTCAAGCTCCAACGCCCAAAGTACAGGTCAGGTGCTCTGAACCTTCAGTCATGTCCAGATCTAGCCTTCAAGGCCGATGGGTGCCTTCCTCCGTCATGGAAGAAGACGTCAAAAAGTTGAGGGAGGCCAGATATCTGACTGCCGAGATTCGGCATCGGCTGCCTCCCCCGGGGCAGGCCGTCCCCTCCCCCGAACCCAACGAGAGCGTCATGTTCGTCTCTCACTTCCTCCGAGGTCTAGGCCTTGCATTAGATCCTTTTTTCAGGGGCTTGATGTTTTACTACGGGCTAGATTTCCATGATCTAGCTCCGGACTCCTTTCTTCATATCACGACATTTATTGTTGTGTGTGAGGCCTTCCTCCGGGTTACCCCTCACTTTGGCCTATGGCTCAAGACTTTTGAAGTAAAGCCGAAGATGATCGAGGGGTAACATGCGGCGTGTGGAGGTGCTTCAATTCGCAAGATGACGGGAGTTGCATGGCCCAAAGGCTCCATTCCAGAGGTGTCTGAATTGTGGCAACAGGAGTGGTTCTACATCACGGCTCCTAGAAGTGCCAAGTGGGCGGCGGCCCCAGTTTTCTGCCCCGGCCCTCCACCACAACTGATGTCATGGATTAGCAGAGGATTGAGCTGGGGTCCAGCCAAGGACGTGCCTATACTGCAAAGCCGCATTCAAGATCTCTTTAATGGAGATCTCAGTTTGGTCGCGATAACTCAAGTTATGCTGGTTCGTCAAGTCCAGCCTTGCAAACATCGGCCTCTTCGATTGTGGGAGTTCAATCCCGAGGGACCGCGCACCATTCAAAATTTCCTCGGCCTGACGCACGAGGAGATGTACAAGTCGTTCTTCGGACCTCAAGTGGAGTGTCCGGAAATCACCGAGGACGTGGGCCTGAGTAGTAACCGCGCCGCTGAACAGGTAAGGCACCTCCCGATCGAATGTACTACCTCTCCTTTGATACGAAGTTATTTCTGAGAGTTCGCTTTTTTGACCAGGACTGGCTAACGAAGGCGAAGTTGATTCGGTGCTCGGCTCCCCTCCCTGAGGGTTTGGAAAATCCGGTATTGGAAAAGATGCTCCAGACCGCACCTTGCCCGGAGCCCTTGAAGGAAAATGCGGGCGGTCGCGGGCCCTCAATGCTGCCCATACTAGCCGAGGGAGCGAGCGTCTCCGTGAAGGAAGACGACCAGAAGAGGAAAAGGATTGCGTCCGGGGATTCGGAAGACAAAGCTTCCAAACGGGAGAAGAAGCTTCCCACGGAGGGTCCTGCCCCAGGGGGTGCGGTTGCCGCACAAAGTCCGAGGGGGGATCAATCCTCCCACGAGTCGTAAGTGACCCAAAATACCTTAATAGTATGTCATCCTTTCTTCTGAGAAAATAACCACCGCATATATCTTTGCGGTTCGGGCCTTAGCCCCTCTCAAATGAGCTCGTCTTCGGGGGATCTTCTTCCAGAGATGATGGAAAGCAAAACGCCTCCTCCGGACTCCTCCGCTCCGGAAGCGGGCGACCCTGAAGTGTCGTCGCGGAGGGCCTCTCCGAGTCCGGTGAGGCCAGAAGATAATCCCATCGACCCCCGAAGCTCTCAGTGTCCGGCTCCCGAAGAGAGCGGACAAAAGAGTCCGGCACCGTCTAGTATGCGGTCGGATGTTCTGAGGGAGTTGGTGGGGCGAGCGGCCATCTCAGATGAACACCGTGTGCTGATGAATACGGTGATGGAGAGAATCTCGTCCGCCGAAAGCAGATTGCATAAAGCTTTTATGAGTCTACTGACAGGTTTTGAGGTACGTAAAATAATGTATGATAGTCCTGCACATGCTAAGTATGTCCTGTGTAGATCGTAGCCCCTGAGACTCTGGTTGTCATCGGAAACGACGACGAACAGAGGATCATAATCCCAGGTAGTAACCATACTGCCTCTATGAGCAGGTGATGGAAGCTCCGGTGGCTAGCCGGAATAGCGAGTTCGCCCATTTAAGATGGCAGTTGGATGCAGCAGACGCCGACATCGAGCTTGTTAACAAAAGGCTTGACGAGGCACAGGGTAAGTGCTATTGTCTGGTAAACGCCACATAGTAAGGGCGGCATGAAGTCAGTATATTTAACATGTTATGCCTGCAGATGGAGCTGCCACTATTGAAGCCTTGCGGGCGGAACTTGCCCGAGCCAAGGAACAAGCGAAATTGGGTAATGTGGCTGCTTTGAAGGCGGCAGAAGAGTTGCGAGCCGAGAGGGCCGCGCATGGCGAGAGCCGGGATAAGATGGCCAATATGGCCATAGTTAAAAGCCGCCGTGGACCGTTGTCGGGTTCTTGAGAAGGAAAACCAGGCGAAGTCATCGGACCTTGAGAATGCTGCTGCAACGGGAAAAGACCTCCGCTCTGCTATGAGGGCAAAGAAGGAGGAGCTGCGGGAAGCCGGAGATATTGTAGCTGGGAAATCCTTTATGTTGCAGAGGAAGTTCGGAGATCCACGGTATGCCCCTCTGGATCGGTTGTGGAGTTCGGAGGATGTGTATATGGATTTGGCGGCGAGCGCTGCCGATGCGGCCAAGTACTTCCAGAGTCAGACGAACCGTGAAGTAGACCAGCTATTTTGGAAGCAATTCCTTTCTCCCGAGCGTCCGCTGTCATTGACTGACCAATTAGCCGAATGGGCCGAACTGAATAGGTTGTCCAGACTCTCCATGAGGTCTGTTGTGGAGCAGCTATGGCCGGAGAGGTCAAAACCGAGCAGCTATTTCAGCTTGGTGCAGCAGTTCCTTGATGTGGTGCCACCTATAAATGCGATGAAGAGGTCGGCGTGCATAGAAGGCGCACGAATGGCCTTTGCCCGTGCTAAAGCATACTGGGCAGAGATGGATGCTACCACTATTGCAGCACAGGATTTGGCCATAGGTCGAAGGGCTGCTGAGCACTACTTTGAGGAAGTTCTTGAGGGTGCTCGTTTGATAGAGACCCAGTGCTCAAAAAATATTATCTTTGAGTGATATGTAATCTCATTGTAAGCGAAATGCTTTTATAAATTTTCATAAGGCTACTTTTATACTTTTGCCTGAAAGTAATGTGATGCCTCCTGGGCGGCCGTTTATGTATACATGTGTATAACCTGAAAGATTGCAGTTGTCGGCTTCAACCCCCACGCATATAATGCGGAGGTGTTCGCAGAAACACGTGTTCACACTTAACCCAACGTCTTGGTCCTATTAAGGAGGTGATAGCAGAGCGAGCGAGGCAACCGGACTATAATGCTTTAACACTTTCACTTAGCCATAGGAGTTTGACAGTGGGGCTACTAGATAGCCCCTGGTGGCTCCGTACTCTCCCGATCCCGGGGTGCGTACATGCCTGGCTGGAAAACGACCCTTCCTTAAGGCGGAGGAATTCTAACATTCCCATGGGTCATCGAGTGGTTGACCAGTCTCATGCTAGACCATGACAGTCAGTTTTCGGCTTTCTCTACTGAGGTGCTCGTCCGGATGAACCAGGGCACACTCGCAGAAGTTCTCCTGGTGCTACCTTAGCCGGTAAAGCGGAACGTAAGGCACCAAAACACAGGAGCCGGGCAAACCCAACATTTGACCAAAGACGATGATTCGGAGCTGATGCATATAGGGCCAAACTCGCGACGCCGAACACTCCCTAAGGTATTCGTTCTTTATGGTATAAACCAGGCCTAAATAATGGCCTTTGTAAGAAGCCCCTTATGTCCAGGTACGTGCATTGGTCTGGCGTGGCCACATGCCAAGACGTCAGCATCCTTCTCAACGGTGGATATGTATCAACAAGAGACAGTAAAAAAGGTTTACGCAAGGTCTTAATCTAAAAAGAATCCTTGGAGCGGGTCCCTGCTGCACGTCTGCGCATGTGTCTCCGTTGTGCCGTATCCTGGACGGGTGTAGCACGATGATCGTATGTAAAAGAGAGGAATAAGGTAAAAAAGTTGTCATGCAATAATACAGTTTGTTAAAGAAACTATGCATAAGTCAAGATGAGGAGAGATGGCCGCGTGTCTGCGCACGTTGAGCCCCTTGTATTGACGAATAGGGGTGTGACCATTTATTCGGTATAAGTAGTGGCGCCGGACTTGATTAGTTGTGTCTGAGGTCTTGACGACCTATGGGACGCTTTGGCTAGTCCGGGCGCCTTTAGTGTGCGGCTGCCAAGGCAGCCTCACTCTCTTTGGCGTGCAGAGATCGCTTGATATTTCCGTGCACTGAAATGATGTCGCGTGGACCGGGCATCTTGAGTGTGAGGGAGGCATAGTGTGGTATTGCATTAAAGCGAGCGAAAGCTTCGCGCCCGAGCAGTGCCTGATAGCCACTTTGAAATGGAGCGATGTGGAAGGTTAAATGCTCGCTACGGAAGTTATCGGGGGAGCCGAATATAACTTGTAATAGGAGGGAGCCCGTACAACGAGCCCCTAGGCCTGGCGTTACTCCTTTGAAGGTAGTATTGCTATGGCGAATTTGTGTTGGGTCTAACCCCATCCTGCGGATTGTATCCTGATATATTAGGTTTAGGCTGCTGCCGCCGTCCATCAAGACTCGTGTGAAGTCATATCCGCCAATTACTGGGTCTAATACCAGGGCCGCCCATCCTGTGTGTCGGATACTTGCTGAGTAATCGCGATGGTCGAAGGTGATCGGTTGAGACGACCATTGGCAGGACTTCGCGGTGACAGGCACTTGGGTAAGTTTTTCTGGGGGTGCCGCATTGTTTTTCCCTTGATCACGTGTAACACGTTTACTGTTTTGACTTCTGGTGGGAATTTCTTTTGTTCCCCCTGTCTTGCTTGGGAGGCTCGTCCTCGTCTTCACTTGGTGTATCCTCCCCCTTGTGTACGGCGTTTAGCTTGCCGGACTGCTTGAAGACCCAACATTCTCTGTGGGTATGATTAGCAGGTTTGCTAGGGGTACTGTGGATCTGACATACTTGGTCTAGAATTTTGTTGAGGCTGGACAGTTCATCCCTGGTGCCTTTAGTGGGCGGCTTTTGACCTGGTCGGGAGCTTTTGAATCCGGCATTTACTAACGTGCCCTTCGTGTTGTCTTCTTTATTCCGGCGTTTGTTGTTGCTATTGCGCCGTGATTTCCCATTTCCATCTCTAACTTCAGATGTACTGGGGTCGCTGGTGCTGCATCTGGCTAGCCAACTGTCCTCACCCACGCAAAAGTGGGTCATGAGGTTTGTTAATGCGGCCATCGTTCTCGGCTTATTTTGGCCAAGGTGTCTGGCGAGCCATTCGTCATGGACACTATGCTTGAAAGCTGCCAAGGCTTCGGTGTCCGGACAATCGACAATCTGGTTCTTTTTAGTAAGAAACCTATTCCAAAGCTTTCGGGCTGACTCTCCGGGCTGTTGAGTTATGTGACTCAAATCGTCCGCATCCGGAGGTCGGACATAAGTTCCTTGAAAATTTGCCCGAAAGGCGTCTTCGAGCTCTTCCCAACTTCCAATGGAGCTTTCGGGGAGGCCTTTGAGCCAGTGACGAGCTGGCCCTTTGAGCTTGAGGGGTAAGTACTTGATGGCGTGGAGATCATCTCCTCGAGCCATATGAATATGAAGGATATAGTCCTCAATCCAAACCCCAGGATCTGTTGTTCCATCGTATGTCTCTATGTTTACGGGCTTGAATCCCTCTGGAAATGCATGGTCCAGCACCTCATTGGTGAAACATAGGGGGTGTGCGGCACCCCTGTAGCTGGGTGTACCGCATTGTTCAGATGTTTGTTGTGTTGTATTGTATGCTGGGGCGCGCTTGCATGGTCCATAGATGGATCTTGTTGCGCCGTCCTTTGGGTGCGAGCCCTCGCATGGGTCGCGTGTTGTATTGTGAGTGGCGTTGTATGTCGTTCTGTGTTGATAGAGGGGTCGTCTATCCGACCAGGTGGCTGCTTTGATATTTGGTTGTGGGGGGTCGGAGGCCTCCTCATCGAATTCAGGTAGCAGTTTCCGCTTTGGGTAGCTCTTGGAGGGGCGATTATCGCCGTACATCGCTGCTGTGCTGAGTATTTTACTCCATCTAATTTGGAGTGTGTCTTGCGCAGCCTTGAGCCTTTGCTTCTGGCTTTTCAGGCTCCTTATGGTAGCAACAAGCCTTTTATGGGCATTCTGCTGCTCCGGGTGCCTGTCCGACGTTATGTCGTCCGGACCATTATCCTTGATGGATTTTGTTTGTTCGGTTTGATTATACGGATTGCCGTTGTCCGGCAGCGGTTCGTCCTGCTCCAGCGCTGGGTCTGTGGGACCGCTATTTTTGTCGGGGCGGGATTTGGGGCGGCGCTTGCGTCACTGTTTTGACTGCTTTTCGAGGGAACAAGCCTTCGGTGCGTCCTTCCGCTCCTCGTCGTCATCTTTTGGTGCGTCCACCATGTATACGTCATATGACGGGGTGGCGTTCCAGGGCCCAATAGGCGCTGGTTCTTCATCATCTCCTTCATCGGCGTCCATACCATCGATGTCTTCGGAGTCGAAGTCGAGCATGTTGGTTAAGTCGTCGACAGTGGCTACAAAGTGGGTGGTGGGTGGGCTTTGAATTTCTTCATCGTCCGTACCCCAACCTTGCTGACCGTAGTCCGGCCAGGGCTCTCCTGATAAAGAGAGAGACTTTAGTGACTTCAGGATATCGCCGAAAGGCGAGTGCTGAAAGATGTCTGCGGCAGTGAACTCCATGATCGGCGCTCAATCGGATTTGATTGGCAGGGGCGCGGAGGGTTCGGAGTCCGGTGAGGAGTCCGGCTCCTTGGAGTCACGAGTCTCGCAGAGTATGGGGCTGGTGTTTGGCCCAATCTCCGTTTGGATCGCAGCCCCTGAGGTGGTGTCCAACCGCCCATCCTCGATCGGCGCAGTTGGCTCCGAACTAAGGGTCGGAGCCGGTGCGGATGCGGCCTCCAGGGCACTGTTTGGCGGCGGAGTTAGATCATGCTCGTCGTGACAGTGCGGCGCGCTCAGCAGTGGCTCGAATCCGTCGAAGATCAAGTCCCCGCGGACGTCAGCCGTGTAGTTTAAACTTCCAAATCTGACCTGACGGCTAGGGGCGTAGCTTTCGATCTGCTCCAGATGGCCTAGTGAATTGGCCCACAGTGCGAAGCCGCCGAAGACGAAGATCTGTCCGGGGAGGAAGGTCTCACCCTAGGCTGCATCGCTATTGATGATCGTAGGAGACATCGGGCCTGACGGCGACGACACAGAGGAACACTCAATGAAAGCACCAATGTCGGTGTCAAAACCGGGGGATCTCGGGTAGGGGGTCCCGAACTGTGCGTCTAGGCCGGATGGTAACAGGAGGCAAGGGACACGAAGTTTTACCCAGGTTTGGGCCCTCTCGATGGAGGTAAAACCCTACGTCCTGCTTGATTAATATTGATGATATGGGTAGTACAAGAGTAGATCTACCACGAGATCAGAGAGGCTAAACCCTAGAAGCTAGCCTATGGTATGATTGTTGATGTGTATGTTGTCCTACGGACCTAAACCCTCCAGTTTATATAGACACCCGAGAGGGTTAGGGTTACATAGAGTCGGTTACAATGGTATGAGATCTACATATCCGTACCGCCAAGCTTGCCTTCCACGCCAAGGAAAGTCCCTTCCGGACACGGGACGAAGTCTTCAATCTTGTATCTTCATAGTCCAGGAGTCCGGCTGAAGGTATAGTCCGGCTATCCGAACACCCCCTAATCCAGGACTCCCTCACCCGTGATATGATACGCTCTTTCACACATAAACCTCCTTATATCTTCCTCAAAACAGCCACCATACCTACCTATTATGGCATTTCCATAGCCATTCCGAGATATATTGCCATGCAACTTTCCACCATTCCGTTTATCATGACACATTCATCATTGTCATATTGCTTGGCCTGATCATGTAGTTGACATAGTATTTGTGGCAAAGCCACCGTTCATAATTCTTTCATACATGTTACTCTTGGTCCATTGCATCCCGGTACACCGCCGGAGGCATTCATATAGAGTCATCTTTTGTTCTAAGTATCGAATTGTAATTCTTGAGTTGTAAGTAAATAGAAGTGTGATGACCATCATTCATAGAGCATTGTCCCAAAAAAAGAGAAAGGCCAAATAAAAAAGAAAAGAAAGGCCAAAAAAGGGGACAATGCTACTATCCTTTTCCACACTTGTGCTTCATAGTAGCACCATAATCTTCATGATAGAGAGTCTTTTGTTTTGTCACTTCCATATACTAGTGGGAATTTTTCATTATAGAACTTGGCTTGTATATTCCAACAATGGGCCTCCTCAAGTGCCCTAGGTCTTCGTGAGCAAGAAAGTTGGATGCACACCCACTTAGTTTCTTTTGTTGAGCTTTCATACATTTATAGCTCTAGTGCATCCGTTGCATGGCAATCCCTACTCCTTGCATTAACATCAATCAACGGGCATCTCCATAGCCCAATGATTAGCCTTGTTGATGTGAGACTTTCTCCTTTTTGTCTTCTCCACATAACCCCCATCATATTCTATTCCACCCATAGTGCTATGTCCATGGCTCGCGCTCATATATTGCGTGAAAGTTTATAGGTTTGAGATTACTAAAGTATGAAACAATTGCTTGGCTTGTTATCGGGGTTGTGCATGATGAGAGCATTCTTGTGTGACAAAAATGGAGCATGACTAAACTATATGATTTTGTAGGGATGAACTTTCTTTGGCCATGTTATTTTGAGAAGACATAATTGCTTAGTTAGTATGCTTGAAGTATTATTATTTTTATGTCAATATGAACTTTTATCTTGAATCTTTCGGATCTAAATATTCATACCACAATTAAGAAGAATTACATTAAAATTATGCCAAGTAGCACTCCACATCAAAAATTATCTTTTTATCATTTACCTACTCGAGGACGAGCAGGAATTAAGCTTGGGGATGCTTGATACGTCTCCAACGTATCTATAATTTTTGATTGCTCCATGCTATATTATCTACTGTTTTGGACATTATTGGGCTTTATTATCCACTTTTGTATTATTTTGGGGACTAACCTATTAACCGGAGGCCCAGCCCAGAATTGTTGTTTTTTTGCCTATTTTAGGGTTTCGAAGAAAAGGAATATCAAACGGAGTCCAAACGGAATGAAACCTTTGGGAACGTGATTTTCACACCGAACATGATCCAGGAGACTTGGACCCTACGTCAAGAAATAAAGGAGGAGGCCACGAGGTAGGGGGCGTGCCTACCCCCCCTCCCCCAGGCGCGTCCTCCACCCTCGTGGGCCCCCTGTTGCTCCACTGACGTACTCCTTCCTCCTATATATACCTACGTACCCCCAAACGATCAGATACGGAGCCAAAACCCTAATTCCATCGCCGCAACTTTCTGTATCCACGAGATCCCATCTTGGGGCCTGTTCCGGAGCTCCGGCGGAGGGGGCATCCATCACGGAGGGCTTCTACATCAACACCATAGCCTGTCTGATGAAGTGTGAGTAGTTTACCTCAGACCTTCGGGTCCATAGTTATTAGCTAGATGGATTCTTCTCTCTTTTTGGATCTCAATACAATGTTCTCCCCCTCTCTTGTGGAGATCTATTCGATGTAATCTTCTTTTTGCGGTGTGTTTGCTGAGACTGATGAATTATGGGTTTATGATCAAGATTATCTATGAACAATATTTGAATCTTCTCTGAATTCTTTTATGTAGGATTGGTTATCTTTGCAAGTCTCTTAGAATTATCAGTTTGGTTTGGCCTACTAGATTGATCTTTCTTGCAATGGGAGAAGTGCTTAGTTTTGGGTTCAATCTTGCGGTGTCCTTTCCCAGTGACAGTAGGGGCAGGAAGGCACGTATTGTATTGTTGCCATCGAGGATAACAAGATGGGGGTTTTATCATATCGCATGAATTTATCCCTCTACATCATGTCATCTTGCTTAAGGCGTTACTCTGTTTTCTTGAACTTAATACTCTAGATGCATGCTGGATAGCGGTCGATGAGTGGAGTAATAGTAGTAGATGCAGGCAGGAGTCGGTCTACTTGTTTCGGACGTGATGCCTATACACATGATCATACCTAGATATTCTCATAACTATGCTCAATTCTGTCAATTGCTCAACAGTAATTCGTTCACCCACCGTAAAATACTTATGCTCTTGAGAGAAGCCACTAGTGAAACCTATGGCCCCCGGGTCTATCTTCATCATATTAATCTTCCAATACTTAGTTATTTCCTTTGCTTTTTACTTTGCTTTATTTTACTTTGCATCTTTATCACAAAAATACCGAAAATATTATCTTATCATATCTATCAGATCTCACTCTCGTAAGTGACCGTGAAGGGATTGACAACCCCATATCACGTTGGTTGCGAGGAGTTATTTGTTTTGTGCAGGTACGAGGGACTCGCGCATAAGCTCCTACTGGATTGATACCTTGGTTCTCATAAACTAAGGGAAATACTTATGCTACTTTGCCGCATCATCCTTTCCTCTTCAAGGAAATCCAACACAGTGCTCAAGAGGTAGCAGTATAAAAGGTTATTTTCCTCTCCTAAATCATAACATGAGGCTGGTGTAGCTGGTTAGCCTGTTCGCTCATTAAACCTGAGGTCTCGGGTTCGATAACCGCACTTGAGCATAATTTTGTTTTTGTTCGACTTCTTTCTTCCACCCAATGACAGGTAGGCCCCGCATGACAGAGATTGAATGTGATCTGGGGCGGTGCCAAGAGGATTCTTTGACTGGTCAAAATGGATGGATACGGAGCTATATGATCCCGCGGTGACCGTACAATCACCTCATCACGTATATAGTGACCGTATTCTTGAGTACAGTGACCAAAGTGAACTTAGCAGTTACTCTCAATACGCCCTAGTTTCTTAGCACCCGCTGTAATCCTTAGTACATACGGTGGCATACTGAGTTACGTCGAATACAAGTGCCCAAAATATTTAAAATTGGAGGATGGTGCAACCCACCTTTTCGATATTTTGACCGTGTGTGGTTCAGTTGTTATTCACTTCGGAGGGTCGTGTACCACACGTGAACGTTAGTAAGCGCGATCGGGAGGCGTGCACTGTTAATTGCGAGTTGACTCCTTCGAGCATTAAATTTTCTTCATGTATTAGCATTGCCCCTAGCATTTTTCTTCACTATGTTAACTAAAGAGTTTTGTTTCGTGCACAATTTAAAATGATTTTTATGGAGAGAAAAAGAAAACCACTCCATCTATATAAGGTGTAGCCTCGATGCTTGTTTTCTAGGTTTTGCACTCTTCACACTCTCTCTACTATATATATACACGCTGGAGCCTCAGCGCTTGTAGTTGCTCTCTTCACACTGTCTCACCCTCTCCAGATCTAAACAAGACTTCATTGGCCTCTCTCTCTCCCCCCTCATTGCTGGTCAAAGAGCCGGCAGGATCCGTCCGTCGGGAAGGGAAGGAGGCCTAACGCTATCACCGTCGGCGAGGGAAGGAATCCACCACCGGTGCAGTTGTTCTCTTTCACCCAGCGGCGGCGCGGGAGGGCCTCCGACCCCTTCTTCCTCGACGCCATACATAGTGTGGGCAGAACAGCCTCCGGTCGCCCACCGAACCACACCCCAAGAACCTTAAGGTATAATTTACTTATTCCACATGCATTGCTCTAGCTGCATGTAGGCTTTTTCCGCTTCTACACTCGAATCTAGGTGTTGGATCAAACAGGAAAGTTGTATAGCATGAATATAGGACGTGGTTCAAAGAGGAAAGGAACAGGGGAAAGTTGTATATCATGACTCTAGGACGTGGTTCAAACAGGAAAGGAAGGGGGGAAGTAGTGGTGAAAGTTGTATCGCATGAATCTAGGACGTGGTTCAAAGAGGAAAGGGGGGAAAGTAGTGGGGAAAGTTGTATAGCATGAATCTAGGACGTGGTTCAAAGAGGAAAGGAAGGGGGAAAGTACTAGTACAGACTGGCTATCCAGCACCTACGTTGGTCGAAAAGGGAAAACAATGACAAACGCAGTATGCGCATCTGTAACGAACTGATCTATTTGTTTGGGGGGATAAGGCTGTAGAGTTTGAGCAGGACTAGATTTACTGTGCTCACATAGGGAAAGGTGTCTAAAGATAACAAAACTAGGACCAACACAAATATGCTCCTTGGTTGTTTGTTCTTTGTTGCAATAGACTATGCATCACCCCTTCATACATTGGTAGATGCACATGGTGTTGGTGCATCCACTGTCTCGTGCAACTCTTTAGCTGTTGTTAATCTAAGGCCCTGTTTGGTTAAAAAGTCCTAGGAATTTTTTTAGTCCCAACTAAAAAGCCCTAGTCCCTACCTGCTTGGCAACTATTAGTCCCTAAAAGTCCCTCCTGTTTGGTTTAGATGGGACTGAAAGGGACTTTTTTTAGTCCTACAACAAAAAGTCCATGTAAACAAACACCCTCTAATAATGCCGCTGGAAAATTGATGCAATGCCACATGTTAAAAGCAATTACATGTTTAACAAATTTTATTGTTAATATAATCTCTATGTTAATATGAATCAATGCCACCATTTAACAAATGCTATTGTCTTGCTTTTTTCCCATTTAGATAAGTTAGGTGCTTCTTTTTGTTGGCTTCTGTGTCATCCACCGTTATTGACCACTAGTTGTTTCCTTTGCACCTCTGTGTAAACGGGGTTATATACTTCACCTTGTTGCTATTGTGACCTTTTGTTGCACTGCACAAAACACTTTTGTTTTAAGAGTGTTTTGTGCAGTTCAACCAAAATGTCAGATCGACAATGTTGCTTGATTGCTTGATCTTAGTGGAACTGCACAAGAGGAGATCTTACTTCCTATCTGTGTTGGCAAATTTGATTCAGATCTTCTTCTTGTGAGTTGTTTGAATTCCGCATCATGAGAGGTTAGTACTAGCCTTCTTTCACATGATTGTGCAGTGTTCTTTCATATGTTATGCTACTTGTACGGTAATGTTGCTTGATTTTAGTGAACTGCACAAATGGAGACAAGACTTCCAATCTGTATGTGCACCGTAATATCCCATTGAGGTAAGATAAGGATATTTCACAACTGTTGGCCTGTATTTTGCCACTTCCATAAGAAAATTAATGTCATTGTTTCATACTATACTTGTGCTCCCAAATTGACATTCCAAATCTTACATTGGAGGTGAAGCTTGTCTATTATTGAACCAACTGATGAAGGTGAAGAACAAGTGCAAGAAAAACAAAAATCAACTCCCGGTGCTGTAATGAAGCACTAGAACTGTGATGACACAAGTAATGATATAGTTTTGCATCTTAATTTATTGCTATGGCTGGAAGGAGCAATTGTTTTGCCACTGATTTGATGCCACTCTTAATGTAATATGTAATTATCTCTACTTGTGCAAACAGGGATCTTCTTCGAACATAGCATATATTTTAGTGGAACTGCACAAGAAGATGTTGGAAACATTAAACTAATCGAGGAGTATATAGTAAGCATGGCAACCACAGTAGATAACAACAGATGGTTCCGCAGAAGTGCTTGATCCGTATGCTCTACACAATAAGCCTCCTAACAAAGGTTGGTACTCACCCACGGAATTCATCCATATGATTGAGCTTTGTCATCTCTATTGGGGTTGTGCTACTGTTTAGATACTGTCATGAGAAAGTGGTATTGTCCTTGAGAAGTGCTTCATCTGTGTTGTTTTAAATATTTCCTTTCCTTTTTTCGAGCAAACAGGGATGCTAGCATTTAGTTGTCCTCTTGTCTTTGCACAACAGGATCATCCTCCTCTGAAGAAGAATATGGAGTACGTGAAGTGACTAGTACCGATTATGCCAGGATGAAGAAGCCCTATCTATCTTCTCATCAGAAGGAGCAGTTGAAGGATGGTTACATTACTCCCCACAAGACCAAACTAACTTTAGCTCAGAAGGACTGACATATCTCCATCTTTTTTGTTGTGATGCACAAGTACAATGTTGTTCTAGGATTCTTTCCTGTGAGTTCCATTGTTTCAAAAGTGCGCTCTACATGGACCATGTAGGTGCCTGTTTAAACTGTCAATTCATAGTACAGTTTGCTTTATACCAATCACTTATTTTGTATTTGTGCAAACAGGGCTGCTCAGCTTGATTTCAATGGGAACTGCACAAAATGTTTGTGAATACATCGAATCATTCATTTCCACCACAAGAAAGGAGGTACCAATATGTTCAAGGCGTTGGAACATATAAAGGCGAAATCATACAAGCTACGCGTGAATTTGGTTGATTTTGGTGGAACTGCACAAAAAGAACAGTTGGTTTATTTAGCACGAGGTGCCATGTCAATGTCCGAAATGATGGCAAACCCTGCCCATTCCACAATCGTAGGCATTTGATATTTTGGAATGGGAAAACCTTGTAAAAGTTTGCTCATTGATGTGCGCAAAACAACACGCATTTGATAGTTTGGAGTGGGACAACCTTGTCAAATTTTGCCCATTGATGTTAGCAAGAAGACATGTGTTTGATATTTCCATATGGGATGCCTAGCATCGATTGATTTTTATTTATTCTTTAGTTGTGAAGTAAATATTGGCTCTGACATGTGAATCGCTGAGATGCATAATCATCGATTGTTTTGAATGTTCTCTATGAATTGCCAGGCCTATGTGTATGATTGCAATGTATAGGAATGCTAAAAAGCTGATCAAACTCTTTGTACTCCCTCTGTTCCTTTTTACTTCGCATATTAGATTTCTTTCAAGTCAGATGATTTTACATTGTGAATGTTCATACTTTTTTCTATAAGATTGCTCAAAGTAGAGATACTTTGACTGTAGACAAAACTTGTATGCAGATTAAAAAGGACCAGAAGGAGTACATGTGGAACTGCTACAAACAAGGTGATCACCCTGGGAATAATGCTAGTACGTATTGTTTTGCATGTTCATCCAATGCCAGTGATACAAGAATTCAAACTAATCAAACTAAATTCATTCATACACGGTTGGATTTCATATAAAAACGCCGGATTTCATTACATTTCATACATTCTTGAACTAAAAAGGGGTGCGTTGGAGGTATAATTAATTAACCGAAGCTACCCACCTGTACCTGGCTAAGTCGAACATAAGCTTCTTCTCAAGCGGACCGAGCTTAAGTTACTTAACTGCAGGTGCAGTTGCATAACTAACATGTGGCCTAGATGCCTGTTGGGCCCACGTGTCAGTGACCCAACTGCACCAGCAGTTAAGTAACTAAAGCAGCGTCCTTCTCCAACATAGCTCTCCGCCTCCACGTCACCGCCAAGAAGCTAATCGGCCATCAATGGTCAAGCCGCCTAGCTTGGCTTCAACCGGAGGGTAGCAGCGGAGGCCTTACTTGGACCCGAGCGGCGGCGACCTACCATGTTCTACTCTTCCTCGTTTTCTGTCTGGCGCAATCTCGTTGGCAGCGGGGCGGGGCCTTGACGGAGCCGACGATGTCCTCTATCTCGTTGACGGTAGAGCGGGGGAAATCCTCCCCCTCATTGCTGGCAGGGTGGGGCCTCGGCTGAGCCGGCGATGTCCTCTGCCTCGTTGTTGGCGGGGCGGGGCCTCGGCGGAGTAGGGCCTCGCCGAAGCCGGCGAGGTCCTCCGCCTAGGTGCCGGTGGGGCGGCGCCTCGCCAGAGCCGGCGATGTCCTCTGCCTCATTGTTGGCGCGGCGGGTCCTCGATGGAGAAGGGCCTCGCCGAAGCCGGTGAAATCCTTCGCGTCGGTGCTGGTGGGGCGGGGCATCGGCGGAGCCGGCGGTGTCCTCTGCCTCGTTGTTGGCGTCGCGGGGCCTCGGCTGAGTAGGGCCTCGTCCACGCCAGCGAAGCGGGGACTCGTCAGAGCCGGCATTGTCCTCTGCCTCGTCCTCGGTCTCGCCAAACAGCGCCTCGCCCGCTTCATTTCCCTCTTTGTAGGCGGCCGTAGCCTCCGCCACCTGCATGTGGTACCGCCAGTGCTCGAGGCGGCCCTCGCGGGTGGAGTGGTACGAGTCGAGCAGCGCCTCCTGCTCCACCCGCTTCGTGGCGATCTGCTCCTCCGCCTATAGGTGCTCCTAGAGGAGATGGTGGTTGTAGGCGGCATCGACCTGCGCCTCCCGGAACTGCTCCTCACGCTTCTGCCTCACCATGTCCATCTATTGGGCACGGGCCGCGCCGATGGTCATGGTGCAATGCACCAGCGAGGATGGCGCTGAGGAGGGGGTTGGCGCCGGATCGTCGACTACCATGTTCTCTATTGGGGTGTCGTTGTCCTCCGGCTGCCTACCGGCTTGGTCCATCATCCGCCCATCCCGAAGAGCGATGGAGCGCGAGGAAGCCATGGTGGGCAGTAGTGGTGTGGACATGAGAAAGGAAACGGAGGCAGATGACTGCGGGTATGGCCGGCGCGGCAATTTATATAGCAATGGTGGGTGGCGGAGGGACGGACGTGTGGCGCCGGAGTAGCCGCCTCGACAATCATGTATCATTAATGTGGGCAGCAGATGGACGGACGGACAACACTTGTGTCATTTGAATACGGAACAATCACCTGCACTAGGAAGCGGGGTGGGCGGCGCTGACCATTTTGGGCGGAAAGCGCGTGCGAGCGAAGGTGGCGGTCTAGGTGGGCCAGGGCAGTCAGACTCGTGCTTGGCAGCGGGTCGGTCCAGCAGCCGGACATGCTGGCTCGCCAGCGAGCTCACCGAGCTGAGCGACGACAATCAGATGATACGTCTCCAATGTATTTATAATTTTTTATTGTTCCATGCTATTATATTATCCATCTAGGATGTTTTATATGCATATATATGCTATTTTACATGATTTTGGGACTAACCTATTAACCTAGAGCCCAGTGCCAGTTTTTTCCTTGTTTTTGGAAAACCAAACGGAGTCCAATTGACCTGAAATTTCATGGAGATTATTTTTGGACCAGAACAAGCCCACGAAGTATCGGAGATGGGCCATAAGAGTCCCGAGGCACCCACGAGGGTGGGGGCCGCGCCCTACCCCCTGGGCATGCCCCCTACCTCATGGCTGCCTCGGAGACCCCCCCTGACTTGTTCCCGATGCCAAAACCTCTTATATATACCCAAACTTCCCGAACATAACCTAGATCAGGAGTTCCACCGCCGCAAGCCTCCGTAGCCACCGAAAACCAATCTAGACCCGTTCCGACACCCTGCCGGAGGGGGGAATCCCTCTCGAGTGGCCATCTTCATCATCCCGGCGCTCTCCATGACGAGGAGGGAGTAGTTCACCCTCGGGGCTAAGAGTATGTACCAGTAGCTATGTGTTTGATCTCTCTCTCTCTCTCGTGTTCTTGATTTGGCACGATCTTGATGTATCGCGAGCTTTGCTATTATAGTTGGATATTATGATGTTTCTCCCCCTCTACTCTCTTGTAATCGATTGAGTTTTCTCTTTGAAGTTATCTTATCGGATTGAGTCCTTAAGGATTTGAGAACACTTGATGTATGTCTTGCATGTGCTTATCTGTGGTGACAATGGGATATTCACGTGATCTACTTGATGTATGTTTTGGTGATCAACTAGTGATTTCGTGACCTCGGGAACTTATGCATACGGGTTGGCACACGTTTTCGTCTTGACTCTCCGGTAGAAACTTTGGGGCAGTCTTTGAAGTTCTTTGTGTTGGTTGAATATATGAATGTGAGATTGTGTGATACATATCGTATAATCATACCCACGGATACTTGAGGTGACATTGGAGTATCTAGGTGACATTAGGGTTTTGGTTGATTTGTGTCTTAAGGTGTTATTCTAGTACGAACTCTAGGATAGATTGAGCGGAAAGAATAGCTTCGTGTTATTTTACTACGGACTCTTGAATAGATCGATCAGAAAGGATAACTTTGAGGTGGTTTCGTACCCTACATTAATCTCTTCGTTTGTTCTCCGCTATTAGTGACTTTAGAGAGACACTTTGTTTCATGTTGAGGGATAGTTATATGATCCAATTATGTTATTATTGTTGATAGAACTTGCACTAATGAAAGTATGAACCCTAGGCCTTGTTTCAACGCATTGCAGTACCATTTTCCCTCACTTTTATCATTAGTTACCTTGCTGTTTTTATATTTTCAGATTACAAAAACCTATATCTACCATCCATATTGCACTTGTATCACCCTCTCTTTACCGAACTAGTGCACCTATACAATTTACCATTGTATTGGGTGTGTTGGGGACACAAGAGACTCTTTTTTATTTGGTTGCAGGGTTGTTTGAGAGAGACCATCTTCATCCTACGCCTCCCACGGATTGATAAACCTTAGGTCATCCACATGAGGGAAATTTGCTACTGTCCTACAAACCTCTGCACTTGGAGGCCCAACAACGTTTACAAGAATAATATTGTGTAGTAGACATCATCAGACGATGGACGTAGCTTTCGACCAGGAGCCGGCGCCACTATCCAAGCCGGTTCATGCCGTGTTCAGCATAGAGTAGGTGCGGCCGCACTTCGACGCCCTAGGACCTATGCTGTGATGACCCACAAGTATAGGGGATTTATCGTAGTCCTTTCGATAAGTAAGAGTGTCGAACCCAATGAGGAGCATAAGGAAATGATAAATGGTTTTCAGCAAGGTATTCTCTGCAAGTACTGAAATAAGTGGTAACAGATAGTTTTGTAATGAGATAATTCGTAACGAGCAACAAGTAACAAAAGTAAATAAAGTGCAGCAAGGTGGCCCAATCCTTTTTGTAGCAAAGGACAAGCCTGGACAAACTCTTATATAAGGAAAAGCGCTCCCGAGGACACATGGGAATATCGTCAAGCTAGTTTTCATCACGTTCATATGATCCGCGTTCGGTACTTTGATAATTTGATATGTGGGTGGACCGGTGCTTGGGTGATGTTCTTACTTGAACAAGCATCCCACTTATGATTAACCTCTATTGCAAGCATCCGCAACTACAACAAAAGTATTAAGGTAAACCTAACCATAGCATGAAACATATGGATCCAAATCAGCCCCTTACGAAGCAACGCATAAACTAGGGTTTAAGCTTCTGTCACTCTAGCAGCCCATCATCTACTTATTACTTCCCAATGCCTTCCTCTAGGCCCAAATAATGGTGAAGTGTTATGTAGTCGACGTTCACATAACACCACTAGAGGCTAGACAACATACATCTCATCAAAATATCGAATGAATACCAAATTCACATGACTACTAATAGCAAGACTTCTCCCTTGTCCTCAGGAACAAATGTAACTACTCACAAAGCATAAACATGTTCATATTCAGAGGGGTATTAATATGCATAAAGGATCTGAACATATGATCTTCCACCAATTAAACCAACTAGCATCAACTCCAAGGAGTAATTAACACTACTAGCAACCTACTAGCACCAATCCCGGACTTGAAGACAAGAATTGGATACAAGAGATGGACTAGGGTTTTGAGATGAGATGGTGTTGATGAAGATGTTGATGGAGATTGCCCTCTCCCAATGAGAGGAGCGTTGGTGATGACGATGACGATGATTTCCCCCTCCGAGAGGGAAGTTTCCCCGGCAGAACAGCTCTACTGGAGGTCTAGATTGGATCCGCCAAGGTTTCGCCTCGTGGCGGCGGAGTTTCGTCCCGAAAGGTTGCTTCCTATTTTTTTCTCGACGAAAGACTTCATATAGGAGAAGATGGTCATCGGAGAGCCACCAGGGGGCCCACGAGGCAGGGGGCGCGCCCTAGGGGGGCCACCACCCTTGTAAGAAGGGTGTGGGCCCCCTGGTCTTCATCTTTGGCGAGGATTTTTTATTATTTATTATAAGGTGTTCCGTGGAGCTTCAGGACTTTTGGAGTTGTGCAGAATAGGTCTCTTGTAACATCCCAAAATTCTAAATTTTGGAATGTTATAATAAATAGATAGATTGGATGGATTGTTTGATTGATTGACTGAAAGTGAGTGAATTTGAAACTTTTGAAAGTTAAATGAGAGGGAATAAAAGGACTTTCCCAAACTTTCATTTTTGCTTTCTGATCTCCATGAATTCAAATTCTTTTCAACACAAAACCCTAGAGAGAGGATGACATGACTTCTTCCATTTAAAATGAAAAGGGTGTTTGAAAAATATTTGAATTCCATTGGGAAATATTTTCCAATTCAGAAACTTTATGCAACTCAATGATTTTCACGAGAGAAGATAAAATGACTTCTTCAAATTATGAAATATGAGTTGGGAGTTTCAAAGGATCAATTTCAAGTCCTTTTGGAATTAATTTTCAATTTGGATTTATTTGAGTTTTATTCAAATTATTTTCCTCCAAAAATAAAATATATGAAAAATAGGGTAACATGATTCCCTACATTAGAAAATTGGAGAAAAATTAATTTGAAATCATTTTGGTATTTTTAAAATGATTTTTGTTAGATTTTAATAGACCAGTAGCACTCTTTGAATTATTAGAATTTGTGTGTATTTTATTTAATGCTAGAAAAATGTTCATGTCGTAGAAAATCTTTTTCTGAAAATTTTGATATATTATATGCCTATATAATATTTTAGTTTATTTTTGTTTTTTTTGTTTTTGTTGCCTGTGAAAAATGTTTTAAAAAAACTCTTTGAACAGTGCCAGGCCGAAGCCCAGCACTGCTCTCTCTCTATCTCCGCGCCAGGCCAGCCGGCCCAGCAGGCCGCGGCCCAGCCCGCGTCGCCCCGTCCCCGACCTCCGCTCGGTCTCCCGAGCCAGCACGGGAGCGCCGCCGCCGCCATGGACGCCGTGTCGCCTCCGACCTCCTCCTCGCCCCCTTCTCCAAGTCCTCCTCCCCTCCCCTCCTATAAAGGGCGCCTCCCCGGTCCCGTTTCCCTCTCTCTCCTCACTGCACCGCTTCTCGTCGCGCCGCTGCCGCCACAGCCGCCGCCGCTAGCTGCTGCCTCCGCGCCGCTGCTCTGCTGCGTCTCCAGTCGCCGCCGCCGCCGCTAGCTGCTGCTGCCATTGCGGCCTCGCCCCGCGCCGCTGCCGCCGCCGCGTCGGAGCGCGACGCCCTCGCCGGAGCCGCGCCTCACTCGCTGGAGATCCGCCGCCGGTTCCTCACCGAAGAACCGCCCCGAACCGGTATAAAACCGCCCCGGTCCGGTTTATTTTCCTTTATTTCGGTTTTCGTTTAAAAAACGGTTTAGTTTTTTTTAGATTGATCTTTTTAGAGAACGTTTGCTGGTTAGGTATAGAAAACGAACGTTCACCTTTTAGTTTTTTTTCTGTAATTTCAGCAAGGGACCTAGATGTGAATGCTTTATTTATAGAATAGTCCCTGTACTTCAGATGACTATAACTTTTTACTCGTTAGTCCAAATCCAACGAAACCAATGCCCACTTCTTCGTTATGATCTCCTCTATCCAGTAATCCAACTCAAACATGTTTTTGAAAATTTTAAAATTTGAATTAGATCAGATTTGAATTCAAACTTCGTTTGATCATAACTTGAGTTTCGTAGCTCCGTTTGAGTTGATTCTTTTTGCAAATCGAAGCTCTTGACCTAAACATTCTAATAGGGCCAAATTCACATAATTTTGGTACTGTTAGAAAAAAATTTATGTTGCAAGAGTTATTTGCTTGGTTTTGATGTTTCCGAATCGTCTTCTTCATTCTTTCTGATCTTTGGAGTGATTGCTTATGTGTGGTTACTATTGCTTGCTTACAATAGATTGACCAGAGTGTGACGAGTAGAGCTATCGAGAGTTTTTAGTGCGAATCATCTTCATCAACATTGCAGGCAAGTTCACACTTTGATCATATCCTCTTTCATACCCAGTTTTTATTGCATTAGATCAAACCTCAAACATTGCATGATTAGGATCTAATTAAATTGTGGGTATTGGGAAGTAGTTGATGAGGTAGGAACCTATTACCTGTTTATTATCAAACCTTTGGGAGTTACTTCTATGTTTGCTTATTATGCCATGCTATGCTAGTAGACGTGGATTGGGTGAGTGAAATCCATGACAGATGTGAGATTGATAATTAATGGTTTACCTAAGGTGGCAACTTAAACACACATCTGGGTGGATTGAGGCACCTGGGGTTTCCAGGACTTGCCTGTTTTCTTTTGGACCGCCACCCAGGCTCAAAGGGATCATGAGATTATTCATACTAGAAACTTCCGTGTGCAGCCACAAGCCATTATGGGCTCTGGCATAGTTGAGTAAGACGTGCGAACTCTTACAGGGTAGACTAGCATATGTAGGGGAAAGTAGGTGTACCGGTCTATCCGTCGTAAGGTGCTAGCGCTTCTGAAAGACTGTGTCTCGGTCATCCATTTCTCAAACACCCTGTAGTGCGAGAAATCCAACGGAGGCGATCGAGTCTTGTGGGGAAAAGTGCGCAAACCTCTGTAGAGTGTATAAACTAATCATGATTAGCCGTGTCCCCGGTTATGGACATCTTGAGTATCTAGTTCTTGGATTATCCTGTTGATCTCATCACGTTACTTTAAATTAACTTGGTTGGGTTTTAATGATGTTACTTAATTGGGATTGAGAATGCTGTCAACCATTCTCAATGTTTAACAACCACCATGATAGTAATTAATCTTATTCCTTTGCAGTAGGGAAAAATTGGCTTTACGCAAAAACCTTATAACCATAGAGCTTTTCCACCAGCCATATATGCATATAGTGATAGCCATTGTTCATCATTTTCTCTATGGTGTGAATTTGCCAGTACATTCAATGTACTGACCCTCTGTGGCTGCAACGTCTCATGTTGCAGGATTATCTTACGACGAGTAAGTGATACGTTAGGGTTACGATTTCTACACTCAACTTTGCCGTTGGTGTTGATGGGAATCCACAACCTTGTTACTTCCGCTATTTTGGATTTGAGGTAATGGTATTTACGTTACTTTTACATGTGATTTACCTTTGTTATAAATCCTCGAGTACTGTGTGTGTCAGCATACCGATCCAGGGATGACACTTAAGCACAGAGACTTGACCCATTCGGGTCGGGTCGCTACAAGATGGTATCAGAGCACATGTTGACTGTAGAACGTGCCCCTAGAAACTGGCAAGCCCATAGCAAAGATTTTTCTCTACAACTTTCCCTTTCAAAAAGATCTTTTACCTCTCTTCTATTCTGAGCTTATTCAAAAATTCCCTTTTGTGAGACCATACCCCTTTCCCCTTTTGACCACTCGAGGATTCGACTGATGAGACCACTCCAAGAAGTACAGGATATCAGACCAGTAAGACCATTCGGAATGAAGAGGATTTTACCATACATTATGATAATGGAAACTACAACGGTTGAAGGCCGAAGACAAGTAGAATTTGAAGGCTCTGAAGAATTCCCAGATTTGTATGACCTAGGAAGGCTACCCTTATGGAACTTGGCAGACTATGGAAGTTGTCAATACCCGAGATCACGGTGTATCGGAGAAAGACTAAAACAAGGAGCATGAGAACTCGAAGTTTTGAGGCAGGAGATATCAACTATGGAATGATAGCGCATGGAAATGACAAGGGCAGAAACACGGTTATCCGTGATGTCATCACCATTGATACTGTGGTCACCGTGCTGAGTTAAGGATGCATTTCTTCAGAATGGATTTGATGGAAGAAGGCTGATGGAGCACCTATTAGTAAGATGAAGTTTTAACCTTAGCCGGTGTATCACCAGGATCTGGAGTAGTACATCAAGAAGTTTAAAATGGAGCTCCAGGAAGTCGTATTAGACAAGGAAGTATTTCATGAAGAACTCAGGAACCAAAAGCTGAAAGTAGCCAAGCTGGAGGAGCTACAACCTCGAGATACCGGAGATTTGTCAGGAACTGAAGGACAGTAGGACCATGGTTCATGTGAAGGATGTTGAAACCAGAAGTTTGAAATGCACTCCAGAAATATTAAAGGACGTCACGAGAAACTTTTTGTCAACAGAGAGGATCTGGCAGAAGAAATTGAAAGGACAAACACGATCGGAAGAAGCCATTGGAGGCATGAACAAGACTTGAAGAGTTTGGCGACGTTGACCTTAGAAGACCAAACCCCTGTTATACACCTATGTTAGATGCGACGATTGTGAGCTGTCAATTGTTTGTTGTTTTTCCGACAGCCACAATAAAATCTGTCTTTTCAAAACTTTTGTTTGTATTGTGTGCATCCCAATTGATCTCTCTTATCTTACCCCAAAACCCTTGGACCCAATAGAGGATGAATGGAGATGAGCTTGTATTTTCTGGACCGATGAGTCAATTGGAGACAGACCGATGGATTCAAAACATGGAGGATCACATGGAGAATAACCCTATAGTTGGACATGATATGACCCAGCATGCTCTTTAGTGCTTTGAAAGAGGTGCTGCTACTTGGTGGAGAATGTACCAAACCATCAATGGATGGCAAGGAGTAACCACTTGGAAGGAATTTAAGTTGACTTTGCCAAAGTCTCGGTTTGTGTCCCAGAAGTCGAAGCCTTATGGAAAGGATATGAAGAAACCTTGTGCATGCCAGATTTGTGGAGAAATAGGACACACCCATAAAGAACACAAGGATGAATGCCCTAATTGTGAAGGAAGTCACCAGTTGAAGAATGCCCAACTAGGCAAATTACTTGTTTCTTGTGTGAAGGGACTACCCACTATCCTGCTCAGTGTCACATTTACCCCATGGGACAACGAACCATCCAGCAGAAGAAAGAAGTAAATAAAGGAGCCCTTATGGAAAGTTTAGAAGAACCTGTGATGAAGGAAGATGTGGAGGACACACCCAAAGAAGAACCAATTAAACCCTGCACCAAGTCTTGCCATTCATGTGGAGAAGAAGGACACACCTCCCAGAATTGTATGAATGGGGATCTAGTAAAATTCCCGACGGAGGAAATAGAGTATGACCCACAGGAAATAGAAGCCCTGATTGGAATGGAAAAGTCCAGGAAGAGAAGTAGATTGGATTCCAGGAAGGATCTGAGTCATGTCACTTGTTATAAGTGCAAGGAGTCGGGGCACTACCTCAGCAATTGCCCAAAAAGGAAGCCAAGGACCCAAGTAGGCTACGTAATTACAAGGAAACCTCGAAACTTGTCAGAAGTAATGTGTTTTAGTTGTAAAGGAGCAGGACACTTTGCTAGAGAATGCCCCAAGGAGAAGGAAACTTGTGCTAGATAGTTGAGTTTGCAACAAAAGCAATGGAGTAGTAGAAGTGAGAACATTTTTCTTTTATATTGAGGTGTTGAGTTGAGACATGTAATGGAGAAGCGAGAGATTGTAAACATTTGAGAATGAATAAAGTAGCATCGTTGGTACTGATATGGATTTTATGAGTTGATACTCTATGAAGAAGGATTTTGACCATTTTTTAGGATAAAACAAATATGGTCTATGGAAGATTTGTGCATTTTAAGGGTGGTAGTACCCTGTAATGGATTTCGGACAAAATGAATACGAGTTTTGTCTCGATATGTGTGATGCCCCAAGAGTATGTGGGATGAAGTTGGAGACCATCAGTGTTTGGACCAAAGGTGATCAAGGAGTCCAAAGAGAATGTTAAGTTGATTCGAGATAGACTGAAGGTAGCTCAGTCCAGGTAGAAGAGTTATATAGACTCAAAAAAACTCAAGGAGGTAGTCTATGAAATTGGAGACAGAGCATGTCTTCATGTGTTCCCTCTGCGAGGAGTTAAACGAATTGGAGTTAAGGGAAAGTTAGCCCCAAATTTGTAGGACCATACCGAGTTTTGGAGCGTATGAGAGAAGTGGCCTACAAGTTTGAGTTACCCGAAGGACTGTCAGGAGTTCATGATGTGTTTCACGTTTCCCTGTTGAAGAAATGCCATGCAGAGATGGCCAATATTCCCCTGTAAGGACGCCTGACCGCGGAAAGGATAATGATGTTCCACGAAGTGGAATATGGACTTCATAAGTATAAATTTTTATCTCGGTATGAGGGATATCCCACGAGGATGAAAAGATAAATTACTATTGGACATAAAGGAGGTATGATGTTGGAAATATGGATCAATGGAAATTCCATGATGAGTTTGAGTAATCACGTTTAGTTTGGTGCCAATAGAAGGAAGGAAGACAGTACAATTGGATGGAATTAAGAATGCTAGGGAGCTGGAAGTTGGATGTTGGATTAGAGATTCCTTGCCCCGATGATGAGTTCAAGGTTTACGAGTGATGAGATGGGCCATAACCCACAGGCCCCAGGACCTGCCAAGAAGCAAGCATATTCTTGCTGAAGGAAAAACCCTGGAAGAAAGTACGACCTTACCCACCGACGATTTTATAGGAGTAACGCAAAATCCTGAGAGTTGTGAAGAAACGTTAGATGTTTGTCTGGCTTGCAGAATCTATGGATATATCCGAACTTGGTTCATCGACAAGAGAAATTCTGCAATGCTTGTGAGGATGACCGAGTGTTAGAATGCGAGATTGGCTAAACTGTATACAGGGTAATGATTTGGGTGCGGGATGGATTGATCACCATACCGACTTACTCTTATTATTCGCCTTGCTATATGGGATGGTAAATCTGAGTGACTTACCTATAGTAGAGAGACGACGATATCAAAACCTTGTTTAAGCCTTAAAATGGCATAAGTAATTTCCCTTGTACAAGGCAGCTTTTGCCAACCGTAGGTTATACGGTGAGATTCAACCCAGACCCATTTCCTGCAGGAGAAACCATAAATGGTTGACCACCATGAGATATCGATAGTTGTTTAGTTTTGGCGCCAGACCCATCAGCTAAGAAGACCCAATCTCGGAATAACCTTACCAAGAGGAAAGGACAGAAGAATTGAGGAAAAGGTTATGCCACTACCGGAAGAGCCAGAGAAGGAATTTTCCGAGGATTTGAGAAGACCGACCCTGTCAAGAATAAGGATGGAGTATATGAGTATTAATGGGACCGTAACGATGTTTCTAAGGGTGGTAGCACCCCAGACCCCGGAGACGATTGATGGATTTTGAGAAGACCCCGAACCTAACCTTTTCTTTCTAGCCTCTCCGAATCTCGAGGACGAGATTCATTTTAAGGGTGGTAGGTTTGTAACATCCCAAAATTCTAAATTTTGAAATGTTATAATAAATAGATAGATTGGATGGATTGTTTGATTGATTGACTGAAAGTGAGTGAATTTGAAACTTTTGAAAGTTAAATGAGAGGGAATAAAAGGACTTTCCCAAACTTTCATTTTTGCTTTCTGATCTCCATGAATTCAAATTCTTTTCAACACAAAACCCTAGAGATAAGATGACATGACTTCTTCCATTTAAAATGAAAAAGGTGTTTGAAAAATATTTGAATTCCATTGGGAAATATTTTCCAATTCAGAAACTTTATGCAACTCAATGATTTTCACGAGAGAAGATAAAATGACTTCTTCAAATTATGAAATATGAGTTGGGAGTTTCAAAGGATCAATTTCAAGTCCTTTTGGAATTAATTTTCAATTTGGATTTATTTGAGTTTTATTCAAATTATTTTCCTCCAAAAATAAAATATATGGAAAATAGGGTAACATGATTCCCTACATTAGAAAATTGGAGAAAAATTAATTTGAAATCATTTTGGTATTTTTAAAATGATTTTTGTTGGATTCTAATAGACCAGTAGCACTCTTTAAATTATTAGAATTTGTGTGTATTTTATTTAATGCTAGAAAAATGTTCATGTCGTAGAAAATCTTTTTCTAAAAATTTTGATATATTATATGCCTATATAATATTTTAGTTTATTTTTGTTTTTTTTGTTTTTGTTGCCTGTGAAAAATGTTTAAAAAAACTCTTTGAACAGTGCCAGGCCGAAGCCCAGCACTGCTCTCTCTCTCTCTCTCTCTCTCTCTCTCTCTCTCTCTCTCCGTGCCAGGCCAGCCGGCCCAGCAGGCCGCGGCCCAGCCCGCGTCGCCCCGTCCCCGACCTCCGCTCGGTCTCCCGAGCCAGCACGGGAGCGCCGCCGCCGCCATGGACGCCGTGTCGCCTCCGACCTCCTCCTCGCCCCCTTCTCCAAGCCCTCCTCCCCTCCCCTCCTATAAAGGGCGTCGCCCCGGCCCCGTTTCCCTCTCTCTCCTCGCCACACCGCTTCTCCCCGCGCCGCCGCCGCCACAGCCGCCGCCGCTAGCTGCTGCCTCCGCGCCGCTGCTCTGCTGCGTCTCCAGTCGCCGCCGCCGCCGCTAGCTGCTGCTGCCATCGCCGCCTCGCCCCGCGCCGCTGCCGCCGCCGCATCAGAGCGCGACGCCCTCGCCGGAGCCGCGCCGCCCTCGCTGGAGATCCGCCGCCGGTTCCTCACTGAAGAACCACCCCGAACCGGTATAAAACCGCCCCGGTCCGGTTTATTTTCCTTTATTTCGGTTTTCGTTTAAAAAAACGGTTTAGTTTTTTTTAGATTGATCTTTTTAGAGAACGTTCGCTGGTTAGGTATAGAAAACGAACGTTCACCTTTTAGTTTTTTTTCTGTAATTTAGGCCAGGGACCTAGATGTGAATACTTTATTTACAGAATAGTCCCTGTACTTCAGATGACTATAACTTTTTACTCATTAGTCCAAATCCAACGAAACCAACGCCCACTTCTTTGTTATGATCTCCTCTATCCAGTAATCCAACTCAAACATGTTTTTGAAAATTTTAAAATTTGAATTAGATCAGATTTGAATTCAAACTTCGTTTGATCATAACTTGAGTTTCGTAGCTCCGTTTGAGTTGATTCTTTTTGCAAATCGAAGCTCTTGACCTAAACATTCTAATAAGGCCAAATTAACATAATTTTGGTACTGTTAGAAAATTTTTTATGTTGCAAGAGTTATTTGCTTGGTTTTGATGTTTCCGAATCGTCTTCTTCATTCTTTCTGATCTTTGGAGTGATTGCTTATGTGTGGTTACTATTGCTTGCTTACAATAGATTGACCAGAGTGTGACGAGTAGAGCTATCGAGAGTTTTTAGTGCGAATCATCTTCATCAACATTGCAGGCAAGTTCACACTTTGATCATATCCTCTTTCATACCCAGTTTTTATTGCATTAGATCAAACCTCAAACATTGCATGATTAGGATCTAATTAAATTGTGGGTATTGGGAAGTAGTTGATGAGGTAGGAACCTATTACCTGTTTATTATCAAACCTTTGGGAGTTACTTCTATGTTTGCTTATTATGCCATGCTATGCTAGTAGACGTGGATTGGGTGAGTGAAATCCATGACAGATGTGAGATTGATAATTAATGGTTTACCTAATGTGGCAACTTAACACACATCTGGATGGATTGAGGCACCTGGGGTTTCCAGGATTTGCCTGTTTTTATTTGGACCGCCACCCAGGCCCAAAGGGATCATGAGATTATTCATACTAGAAACTTCTGTGTGCAGCCACAAGCCATTATGGGCTCTGGCATAGTTGAGTAAGACGTGCGAACTCTTACAGGGTAGACTAGCATATGTAGGGGAAAGTAGGTGTACCGGTCTATCCGTCGTAAGGTGCTAGCGCTTCTGAAAGACTGTGTCTCGGTCATCCATTTCTCAAACACCCTGTAGTGCGAGAAATCCAACGGAGGCGATCGAGTCTTGTGGGGAAAAGTGCGCAAACCTCTGTAGAGTGTATAAACTAATCATGATTAGCCGTGTCCCCGGTTATGGACATCTTGAGTATCTAGTTCTTGGATTATCCTGTTGATCTCATCACGTTACTTTAAATTAACTTGGTTGGGTTTTAATGATGTTACTTAATTGGGATTGAGAATGCTGTCAACCATTCTCAATGTTTAACAACCACCATGATAGTAATTAATCTTATTCCTTTGCAGTAGGGAAAAATTGGCTTTACGCAAAAACCTTATAACCATAGAGCTTTTCCACCAGCCATATATGCATATAGTGATAGCCATTGTTCATCATTTTCTCTATGGTGTGAATTTGCCAGTACATTCAATGTACTGACCCTCTGTGGCTGCAACGTCTCATGTTGCAGGATTATCTTACGACGAGTAAGTGATACGCTAGGGTTACGATTTCTACACTCAACTTTGCCGTTGGTGTTGATGGGAATCCACAACCTTGTTACTTCCGCTATTTTGGATTTGAGGTAATGGTATTTACGTTACTTTTACATGTGATTTACCTCTGTTATAAATCCTCGAGTACTGTGTGTGTCAGCATACCGATCCAGGGATGACACTTAAGCACAGAGACTTGACCCATTCAGGTCGGGTTGCTACATCTCTAATATTTGCTCCTTTTCCAGCCCAGAATTCCAGTTGCCGGCATTCTCCCTCCTTATGTAAACCTTGTAAAATAAGAGAGAATAGCCATAAGTATTGTGACATAATGTGAAATAACAGCCCATAATGCAATAAATATTTATATAAAAGCATGATGCAAAATGGACGTATCAACTCCCCCAAGCTTAGAGCTCGCTTGTCCTCAAGCGAAAAGCCGAAATCGAAAATTATGTCCACATGTTTAGAGATGAAGGTGTCGATAAAAATAAAATACGGACATGAGGGCATCATGATCATTCTTATAACAGCAACTTATATAATTTTTGTCATATGATCTCTAATGCTAGAGTAATAATTCAATCACAATATCAAGTATGAATCGTAAGCTTCATTAAAAACTAACAAACTACAATCTCGGTCATTGAAGCAATTGCAATTTATCATAACATAGGAAAGAGTCAATGTATAAGAACTTTTCAGCAAGTCCACATACTCAACTATCATATAATCTTTCACAATTGCTAACAACGTTTTACCTCATGGGTGTGTAGTTTTAATCGGGCACAGAGAAAGATAGGGGCTTATAGTCTTGCCTCCCAACGTTTTACCTCAAGGATAATGTCAACAGTAATAGTTCATGAAAACTCACATCCAATTAGCCATATATACCAGGATCTTTCCAACATACTGTGCTTGCCAAAGGATAAAGTGTAAAAAGGAAGGGTGAAAATCACCATGACTCTTGCATAAGGTAGAAGATAATGATAAAAGATAGGCCCTTCGCAGAGGGAAGTGGAGGTTGCCATGCGCTTTTATGGTTGGACGCACAAAATCTTAATGCGAAAGAACGTCACTTTATATTGCCCCTTGTGATATGAACCTTTGTTATGCAGTCCGTCGCTTTTATTACTTCCACATCACAAGATCGTATAAAGCTTATTTCTCCCACACCAATCAATCATACATATTTAGAGAGCAATTTTTATTGCTTTGCACCGATGACAACTTACTTGAAGGATCTTATTCAATCCATAGGTAGATATGGTGGACTCTCATGGCAAAACTGGTTTAAGGGTATTTGGAAGCACAAGTAGTATCTCTACTTGGTGCAATGAATTTGGCTAGCATGAGGGGGAAAGGCAAGCTCAACATGTTGGAAGATCCAAGACAATATAATTTATCTCAGATGTAAGAAAACATAACCCATTACGTTGTCTTCCTTGTCCAATATCAACTCTTTAGCATGTCATATTTTAATGAGTGCTCACAATCATAAAAGATGTCCAAGATAGTATATCTATATGTGAAGACCTCTCTTTCTTTATTACTTCCTATTAATTGCAACGATGACCAAAACTATGCTTGTCAACTCTCAACAACTTTTATTCATCATACTTTTTCTATGTGAGCTCATTACTCTCCATGAGATCCATATGATCTCTTTGTTTCTTTTTATTTCTTTCTCTTTTCTTTTATTCACTTAGGATCATGGCAAAACAATCAAGCCCTTGACTCAACACTAATCTTTATTATATAGCTCATGGACTCGATTACATAGAAGGATAATAAAGCAAAACTCACAACTAGATCATGCCAAAAACTTTATTCTACTAGATCGAAATACTACTAATAGGATCAAACTAAGGAAAACGGTAAAGATAAAGGTGAGGGTGATACGATACCGGGGCACTCCCCCAATCTTGGCATTTGCCAAGTGGAGTGCCCATACCCATGTTATTATATCTCCTTGGTTGGTGAAGAAGGTGGAGGTGTTGTTGATGATGGATAGTCGCACATCGAGCGTAGAAGGTCTTCTAACTTGCGGATAATGCCCTTGAGTGCGATGATATGCTCCTTCAACAAAATATTTTCACGTGTGAGATACTTATTTTGTACACGAGCCAACTCAATCATCTTGAAAGCTTCGATTTTTGTAGGGGTAAGAAGATTATGATCCAATTGAAGGGTGTCTTCTATTGCTAGAACTTGGTCCTCCACGGCCTTCTTGATCCCTTCATTCTTATTGATCTCCATAGGTTCTTCTCTCTTCAGCTCTATCTTCATTAGCCAAGCATCATTGCCCTCATGATTGGAGGAGGAGGGAGACGACATAGTGCCTGGCCTTGAAAACCCTGACAGAAAATGGCTTGAAACAAAGACAGGAGATTTTTGCGTGATACGGGAGTCAAAACCCACGGGAGATTATATAATGAATTTTTACCGACCAAAATACGTATCGTGCAAGAAAACGGAGTCCAGAAGGCACACGAGGAGCTCACGGGGTAGGGGGGCGCGCCCAGGGGTAGGGCGCGCCCTCCACCCTCGTGAGGCCCTCGTGTCCTTCCCGGACTGCTACTTAATTTTCTATTTTTCTAAATATTCCAAAACGGAGAAATATTGCCTTAAAATTGTTTTGGAGTCGGTTTACTTACCGTACCACATACCTATTCCTTTTTGGAGTCTGAAACGTTCTGGAAAGTGTCCCTTATGTATTCCTCCGGGGTTACGGTTTCAATGATATTGGTTTCAACATTTATGGGATTACCTGAGATATAGTGTTTGATTCTTTGACCATTTACCACCTTCGGATTTGTGCCTTCGAAGTTGTTGATTTTTATGGCACTGGAACGATAGACCTCCTCGATAACATAGGGGCCTTCCCATTTAGAGAGAAGTTTCCCTGCAAAAAATCTTAAACGAGAGTTGTATAGCAATACATAATCACCTACATTAAACTCACGCTTTTGTATCCTTTTGTCATGCCATCTTTTAACCTTTTCTTTAAACAACTTGGCATTTTCATAAGCTTGGGTTCTCCATTCATCAAGTGAGCTAATATCAAATAACCTCTTTTCACCGGCAAGTTTGAAATCATAGTTGAGCTCTTTAATAGCCCAATATGCCTTATGTTCTAGTTCCAGAGGTAAGTGACATGCTTTTCCATATACCATTTTATACGGAGACATACCCATAGGATTTTTATATGCAGTTCTATAGGCCCATAATGCATCATCAAGTTTCTTGGACCAGTTCTTTCTAGACCTATTGACAGTCTTTTGCAAAATTAATTTGAGATCTCTATTACTCAATTCTACTTGACCACTAGACTGTGGGTGATACGGAGATGCAATTCTATGATTGACGTCATATTTAGCAAGCATTTTACGGAAAGCACCATGAATAAAATGTGAACCACCATCAGTCGTTAAATATCTAGGGAATCCAAACCTCGGAAAAATAACTTCTTTAAGCATTTTAATAGAAGTGTTATGATCAGCACTACTAGTTGGAATAGGTTCTACACACTTAGTAACGTAATCAACAGCAACTAAAATATGTGTATATCCATTAGAGGCAGGAAAAGGTCCCATATAATCAAAGCCCCAAACATCAAACGGTTCCATAACAAGTGAATAATTCATAGGCATTTCTTGATGTCTACTAATATTACCAATTATTTGACATTCATCACAAGAAAGGACAAACTTACGGGCATCCTTGAAGAGAGTAGGCCAATAAAAACCGGATTGCAATACCTTATGTGTAGCTCTATCTATCGCGTGGTGTCCTCCATAAGTTTCGGAGTGGCACTTGCGTAGGATCTTTTCCTATTCATGCTCAGGTACACAATGTCTAATAACACCATCTACTCCTTCTTTATAAAGATGTGGGTCATCCCAAAAGTAATGTCTCAAATCATAGAAGAATTTTTTCTTTTGTTGGTATGTGAAGCTAGGTGGTATAAATTTAGCAACTATGTAATTAGCATAATCAGCATACCAAGGGGTACTACGAGAAGTACTTATGACATTTAATTGTTCATCAGGAAAGCTATCATCAATAGGTAGTGGGTCATCAAGAACATTCTCTAACCAAGATAAGTTGTCTGCAACGGGGTTCTCAGCTCCCTTTATATCAACAATATGCAAATCAAATTCTTGTATCAAGAGAACCCATCTAATAAGTCTAGGTTTAGCATCTTTCTTCTCCATAAGATATTTAATAGCAGCATGATCAGTGTGGATAGTTACTTTAGAATCAACAATATAAGGTTTGAACTTATCACAAGCAAATACAACTGCTAAAAGTTCTTTTTCAGTAGTAGCATAATTTCTTTGAGCATTGTCTAGAGTCTTACTAGCATAATGGATAAAATTTAATTTCTTATCAACTCTTTGCCCTAGAACAGCACCTACAGCATAATCGCTAGCATCACACATAATTTCAAAGGGTAAATTCCAATCAGGTGGCTGAATAATAGGTGCAGAGACTAATGCTTTCTTAAGTATTTCAAATGCTTCTACACAATCATCATCAAAGACAAATGGTATATCTTTTTGTAATAAATTATTCAGAGGCCGAGAAATTTTTGAGAAGTCCTTGATGAACCTACTATAAAATCCGGCGTGACCAAGGAAACTTCTTATACCTTTGATGTCCTTGGGACATGGCATCTTTTCAATAGCATCAACCTTGGCTTTATCAACTTCAATACCTCTTTCAGAAACTTTATGCCCCAAGACAATACCCTCATTAACCATAAAGTGGCACTTTTCCCAATTCAAGACAAGATTGGTTTCTTCACATCTCTGTAAAACTCGATCAAGATTGCTGAAGCAATCATCAAAAGAAGATCCATAGACAGAAAATTCGTCCATGAAAACCTCACAAATCTTTTCACAAAAGTCAGAGAATATAGCCATCATGCATCTTTGAAAGGTAGCAGGTGCATTACATAGACCAAAAGGCATACGTCTATATGCAAAAGTACCAAAAGGGCATGTAAAAGTAGTCTTTGATTGATCTTTAGCCGACACAGGTATTTGAGAGAAACCAGAATAACCATCTAGAAAGCAGTAATGTGTATGTTTGCATAATCTTTCTAGCATTTGATCGATAAAAGGTAAGGGGTAATGATCTTTCTTAGTAGCCTTATTTAATTTGCGGAAATCAAATACCATCCTATAACCTGTGATAATTCTTTGTGGAATCAATTCATCTTTATCATTAGGAACAATAGTAATACCTCCCTTCTTAGGGACACAATGAACAGGACTTACCCACTAACTATCAGCAACGGGATAAATTATACCTGCCTCCATAAGCT
Organism: Triticum urartu; assembly: GCF_003073215.2. Lineage (NCBI taxonomy): Eukaryota > Viridiplantae > Streptophyta > Magnoliopsida > Poales > Poaceae > Triticum > Triticum urartu. The sequence continues at coordinate 536,002,948 of NC_053028.1, forward strand.
TTAGTATTTATTTTCTTACCACTTCTTTCATTTTAGGATTCAGACGTCGTTGAGGATCACGAACTGGTTTGGCATCTGCTTCCAAATTTATTTTATGTTGACATAGAGTGGGACTAATGCCCTTAAGATCATCAAGAGTATATCCAATAGCAGCACGATGCTTCTTCAGAGTTTTCAATAATCTTTCTTCTTCATGCTCTGAAAGGTTAGCACTAATAATAACAGGATATATCTTCTTTTCATCAAGATAAGCATATTTAAGATTATCAGGCAATGGTTTAAGCTCAAACACGGGATCACCCTTAGGTGGAGGAGGATCCCCTAGGATTTCAATAGGCAAATTGTGTTTTAGCATAGGTTCTTGTTTAAAGAATACTTCATCTATTTCCCTTCTTTCATTTATAAACATATCATTCTCATGGTCTAGCAAATATTGTTCTAAAGGATCATTAGGAGGTACGCCAATAGAATCAAGACTAATAATTTCATCCTTACTAGGCAATTCTTCTTCAAGGTGTTGTTTACTAAATTTAGAGAAATTAAACTCATGAGTCATATCATCCAAGACAATAGTAACAACATTCTTTTCGCGGTCTATCCTAGCATTAACTGTATTCAAGAAGGGTCTACCAAATATAATGGGACAAAAGCTATCTTGTGGAGAACTAAGAACAAGAAAATCAGCAGGATATTTAGTTTTCCCACACAAGACTTCAACATCTCTAACAATTCCCATTGCTGAAATAGTATCTCTATTAGCAAGTTTAATTGTGACATCAACATCTTCTAACTCAGCAGGTGCAATTTCATGCTTGATTTCTTTATGCAAGTCATAATGTATAACACTAGCACTAGCACCCATATCACATAAGCCATGATAACAATGATCTCCTATTTTAACAGAAATAACAGGCACGCCTGCCACAGGTCTATGTTTATCTTTAGCGCAAGGTTTAGCAATTCTAGCAGTTTCACCGCAGAACTGAATAACATGCCCATCAATATTATCAGACAAGAGCTCTTTAACAATAGCAATATTAGGTTCAACTTTAACTTGCTCAGGAGGTGTATATGTTTTAATATTGCTTTGACGAACCATAGTTGAAGCTTTAGCATGATCCTTTATCCTAACAGGGAAAGGTGGTTTCTCAACATAACAAGTAGGAACAATAGGATCATTATAAGTGACAGTCTTTTCTTCAACTTTAATAGGTGCAACTACTTTTACTTCTATGGGAGGATGATATTTAAACCACTTCTCCTTAGGGAGATCAACATAAGTAGCAAAAGATTCACAGAAAGAAGCTACTATCTCAGAATCAAGTCCATATTTAGTGCTAAACTTACGGAAAATATCGGTATCCATAAAAGATTTAACACAATCAAACTTAGGTGGCATACCTGACTCCTTACCACTATCGAGGTCCCAATCTTCAGAGTTGCGTTTAATTCTATCCAATAAATCCCATCTAAATCCAATAGTCTTCATCATAAAAGAGCCAGCACAAGAAGTATTAAGCATGGTGCGATTATTTTCAGAAAGCCGAGCATAAATTTTTTGAAGAATTGTTTCTCTTGGAAGCTCATGATTGGGGCATGAATATAACATTGATTTAAGCCTCCCCAAGCTTGAGCGATGCTTTCTCCTTCATGAGGCCAAAAATTATATATATAATTGCGATCACGATGAACAAGATGCATAGGGTAATACTTTTGATGAAATTCCAATTTCAATCTTCCATAGTTCCATGATCCCATATCATCACATAGCATATACCATGTCAATGCGTCTCCCTTCAAAGATAAAGGGAAGACCTTCTTCTTAGCAACATCATCGGGAATACCTGCAAGCTTAAATAATCCACAAACTTCATCCACATATATTAGGTGTTCATCAGGATGGTTTGTTCCATCTCCTATAAAAGGATTAGCTAGCAGTTTTTCTATTATACTCGAAGGATACTCATAAGGAATTTCATTTTCAATAGGTTCAGTAGGTTGAGGAGCAACTCTTTGCTCTAATGCTCGGGGTGAAGATACCCCGAACAAGCCCCTCAGAGGATTACTTTCCATAGTAACAAGTGACAATAAATTTCAGCACACTATATAAATTTTTCCTTACCAAATTCCACCTACCAAAGGCGCTTCACTCCCCGGCAACGGCGCCAGAAAAGAGTCTTGATGACCCACAAGTATAGGGGATCTATTGTAGTCCTTTCGATAAGTAAGAGTGTCGAACCCAACGAGGAGCAGAAGGAAATGATAAACGGTTTTCAGCAAGGTATTCTCTGAAAGTACTGAAATAAGTAGTAAAGGATAGTTTTGTAATGAGATAATTTGTAACAAGCAACAAGTAACAAGAGTAAATAAAGTGCAACAAGGTGGCCCAATCCTTTTTGTAGCAAAGGACAAGCATGGACAAACTCTTATATAAGGAAAAGCGCTCCCGAGACATGGGAATATCGTCAAGCTAGTTTTCATCATGTTCATATGATTCGCGTTCGGTACTTTGATAATTTGATATGTGGGTGGACCGGTGCTTGGGTGTTGTTCTTACTTGAACAAGCATCCCACTTATGATTAACCTCTATTGCAAGCATCCGCAACTACAAAAAAAGTATTAAGGTAAACCTAACCATAGCATGAAACATATGGATCCAAATCAGCCCCTTACGAAGCAACGCATAAACTAGGGTTTAAGCTTCTGTCACTCTAGCAACCCATCATCTACTTATTACTTCCCAATGCCTTCCTCTAGGCCCAAATAATGGTGAAGTATTATGTAGTCGACGTTCACATAACACCACTAGAGGCTAGACAACATACATCTCATCAAAACATCGAACGAATACCAAATTCACATGACTACTAATAGCAAGACTTCTCCCTTATCCTCAGGAACAAATGTAACTACTCACAAAGCATAAACATGTTCATAATCAGAGGGGTATTAATATGCATAAAGGATCTGAACATATGATCTTCCACCAATTAAACCAACTAGCATCAACTACAAGGAGTAATTAACACTACTAGCAACCTACTAGTACCAATCCCGGACTTGAAGACAAGAATCGGATACAAGAGATGAACTAGGGTTTTCAGATGAGATGGTGCTGATGAAGATGTTGATGGAGATTTCCCTCTCCCAATGAGAGGAGTGTTGGTGATGACGATGGCGATGATTTCCCCCTCTGGGAGGGAAGTTTCCCCGGCAGAACAGCTCTGCCGGAGCTCTAGATTAGATCCGCCAAGGTTCCGCCTCGTGGCGGCGGAGTTTCGTCCCGAAAGGTTGCTTCCTATTTTTTTTCTCGACGAAAGACTTCATATAGGAGAAGATGGTCATCGGAGAGCCACCAGGGGGCCCACGAGGCAGGGGGCGCGCCCCCCACCCTCGTGAGAAGGGTGTGGGCCCCCTGGTCTTCATCTTTGGTGAGGATTTTTCATTATTTATTATAAGGTGTTCCGTGGAGTTTCATGACTTTTGGAGTTGTGCAAAATAGGTCTCTAACATTTGCTCCTTTTCCAGCCCAGAATTCCAGCTGCCGGCATTCTCCCTCCTTATGTAAACCTTGTAAAATAAGAGAGAATATCCATAAGTATTGTGACATAATGTGAAATAACAGCCCATAATGCAATAAATATTGATATAAAAGCGTGATGCAAAATGGACGTATCATGCTGCAACCTCCGTCTCCTCAACGAGCACCAGTGAACAAGCGAACGACAATGCCGTTGCGGACATGTGGCCCTATGATCCTGGCTTCCTGAATGAGCAGCGGGCATTGTATCAGACCATCCATAGGGCCCGCGAGGCCCTCTCCGTTGTCCTCCGAGTTGTTGCGCTCGTCGTGGCGCCGCCATCTTGTGTTGTCAACATGGTCAACGGACATGAGGAATGAGGAGATGACTTTACTTGGAGAGGATGACAATGGGGACCCACCAGGGCCATAGTCGCGCGTACGCAAGTGCCTCCTTATTATATACAATTATTATTATTTTTTGCTTCCTCCTGGTTTCCTGACATCACGGTCCCACACCATTGTCAACCTATGTAGTCAATAAATGAGAGAATTGCACAAGGAGCGGCCGACAGCTGGGACCAAGCAGCTCGAGCAGTATTTGTGTTTTTGAGGTGTGAACACTGCAAAGTTTTTCTTTAGCGATGTTTTCGTTGTTGTTCAGAGGAGAGCAGGGTATTAACTGGGAGGGTTGTGGCCCGTCTAGCCCAGGCCAGATATTCAGCCAGATATTAATTTTTTTTCAAGCTAAAAATGGCTAGCCCAGCTATACTATTTTTTAGGAATACCCATGCAAGGTCAACTTGTTATTCTCTGCCCCGCTGGGTTGCAAATCTTTCCTAGGAGGGATGCATTAGGCTTAATAAGAAAATGGGCTTTACGAAATAATAAATGTGATGTAATTATTAAAACTGGGTAATAACTATAAAAAATGCACCAAACACGTAATTACTTTATAAAATATTATTTTTGGATTTTGAAAATTTTAATTTCATTAATTGTTTCATGCACAATATTTCGTTGGATTTTTACGTAATACAAATTTATATTGAAATTGTATTTAATCTGACTAGAAATTTCAGGATAAAAATATTTCGGATCCCATCAAAATGTGGGAAATTTTATTGAATTCTGTTTTGAGCGGTTGGTTGAAATTATTAATCGTTGTCCTAGCTAGAAAATGGGATGTACTTTTAACAAACTATAAATGGGATGTAGTAAATTCCATTAGAATTCAAAAATGGGTTGTACATTCTTACAAATTGCAAATGGGTTGTAGTAAATTCCATTAGAATTCAAAAATGGGATGTACATTCTTACAAATTGCAAATGGGCTATAAGTTCTCTGTCACACAGTTGTGGGCCTACTAAGTTGACGCGTCCCCTAAAAAAATAAGTTGACGCGTATGCAAGGCTTTGTCAACTTATAGTCAACACACGGTTCTAGCAGTAGTGGCCGTTGGATGTCCATCCAACGGATGTCATGCTTCTTCTTCAATCTCGGATATTCTAGCTTCAGCCGCCCAAAAAATGATTCCTCCCCCTGACATCTAGGGCGCACCGATTTGGAGGCTGACCTGTGGGCCTACTAAGTTGACGCATACCAAGGGCTTTGTCAACTTAGTCAATATAAATGATTCTAGCTGCAGTGACTGTACGATGTCCATCCAATGGTCATCGTGCTTCTTTAACCTTTGGTCTTCTTGCTCCAGCCGCCCAAACCAGCGTCGGTCGTACCGCCTGCTCCTGCCTCCCGTGTCCGGCTGTGCTGCCACCGCTGGCCATGCCATCTCTCTATACTCACCCACACCTCCTGTTATTCTTCGGCGACGACAGCCTCACACCACAGCCGAAGCAGTCAACCCACGTACTCCCCTCCGCGTGGGCATCCACTGTCGCGTCTTCCTCGGCTCCGCGTCGTCCACTTCCTAGGCCTCGCTGTCGTCCACCGCCCTGGTGCTCTCGTCGTGGTGTGGTCAACATGGTCAAGGAACGACTTCCATCGGAAGAGTACTATACGTGGAGAGGCTGGCAGCTGGGTCCATGGCCGCAGCAAGTAAGTGCCTCCTTATTACGTGGAAAATAATGATTCATCCACCTGACAGTAGGGACCCACCGGAGGGGCCACCGTATTTCATGAAAAAACAATTCCCCCTAACTGCTAGGACCCACCAGCGACATCTTTGCACGCAAGGAAGTGTGTCCATATTACGGGCAAAAAATGATTCGCCCCCTGACTGCTGGGACCCACCAGCTACATATTTATACGCAAGGAAGTGCCTGACAGTCGGGACCCACCTGGTCGAAGTGTATGTAGCGTTGTCATTCTGGTCGTGAACGTGTACGTACATACTGGTCGATCTGTCTGTCTGTAGGCTGCAGCGATGAACCGTGGTCGTGTAAGGAAGGGCACATGTCGTAGTAGAGGCGCGCACGTGTCGTACAAGAGGCGCACACGTAGCATGTACACATACGTACAACAGCCAGGGTGCAAGAAAGTAAATAGGCCACATACGTACATATGGGCAGGGTCTCGAGCACGTACTCGCACATATATATACGGACGGCCAGTGCTTGTGTACATGGAGAGGCAACGGACGGGAGCAACGGCGTCCTGTTCATCGAGCAGCGAACCGGCTGGGTCGGAATGGAGAAACAACGTCGTGTTCATGGGCAGGCAATGGAATACGTGGTGTTCATCGGGAACCAACCGGCTTTGATGGAACAACCGATGGAAACGAGGCCTGGCGTACCGCAGAACAGAGGAAACGACCTTGTGTTCGACCGACCACGGTCGAAATTCATCGGGAGGGGTCTAGCGTACCGCAAAACGGAGGAAATGGACTTCTCTCGGACTTCCTACGGTCGAAACGGGGTCTTGTTGATCGGGAGGGGTGTGGCGTACCGCAAAACGGAGGAAACGGACTTGTGTTGGAGCGCTACGGTCGAAACGGGGATCATGTTCATTGGGAGGGGTGTGGCGTACCGCAAAACAGGACTCCACGGGATACTATTCATCTCCACCATCGACCTCCTTCAACCTCCACGGGCTACTGTTCATCCACCGTCGACCTCCTCCAGCCTCCACGGGCTACTGTTCATCCACCGTTGACCTCCTCCAGCCTCCACCTGCGACTGTTCATCCACGGGCTCCTGTTCATCCAACCTCCACCGGCTACTGTTCAACCAGCCCTCTCCATGGGGTCCTGTTTAACCACCCCTCCATGGGCTACTGTTCATCCAGCCCTCCACCGGCTACTGTTCAACTAGCCCTTCACGGGGTCCTGTTCATCTAGCCCTCCACGGGGTCATGTTCATCCACCCCCAATCGGCTCGATCAGGGTCCTGTTCATCCAGCGGTAACGGCCTCTACTACCACGGGGTCCTGTTCATCCAACCCCCCATCGGGAACTGTTCATCCAACCCCCCCCCCCCAACAACGCTCATTGTTCATCAAGGGAAGGAGGCAACAGGGTTCGATCGGCTTCAGTTAGCAGCAGTAGCGAATGAATCACTTGGGTTCAGTTAACAGCAATGGATCGATCGCTCGGGTTCAGTAACATAGCTAGTGCAATCGCTTGGGTTCAATTAGAGCCCAATGCCTCGCTCGGGTTCAGTTAGAGCGCAACGCCTCGCACACACACACGTACATACGAGAGAAATGTGCATCGCTTGGCCCCTGACCGCCCACCGTAACCGGGAACTCCCCCGATCTTTTCCTCGCCCTCGCTTCTACCATGGTTTTTTCTGTCATGGACGGCCCAAAGAATGTCATGCAGCTGCGTCTCCGGCCCGCCCAGGACGAAAAGCCCATTTTCTGTCATGATTTTTTGTCATAGAAGTAGGAGCCCACCACATCTATGATGATACCGGGTTTTGTCACAATTATCGTCATAGAAGTGTCATAAGCATGACATAATTTTTTCCGTTCGGCCCAAAATGTCATGGATGTGTCTTTTTTTTGTAGTGGTGCGAACGACACGGTTGGATTACCTAAACCAGTATTGATGAAAACCCCGTAATAAGGGGGCATGATCTCTACTTTGATAAGACATGTTATTGAAGGCCACGCCTCGAAACACGAAGCGGGAGGCCAAAAACGGTTAGAAATAATAAAAAAATCCATACGTAACATGTCGCTGAAAAAGCTGCCAGAAGATATGCTTTATTAAACATTATGCCATAGTGGTTTAGGGTTGTAGCTATTGTGCGGAGCCAGATACATATCTTTTGTTCAAGAGACTACTTTGTATGCGGAGAAGGAACCCGCCTTGCAATGCCGAAGACTGTCAACGAGCCGAATACATCGTCATTGAAGACTGGTTTAGGGGCTACTAAGGGAGTCCTGGACTAAGGGGTCCTCGGGTGTCCGGACAATTTGATATGGGCCGGACTGGTGGGCCGTGAAGATACAAGGCAGAAGACCTTTCCCCGTGTCCGGATGGGACTCTCCTTTGCTTGGATGGCAAGCTTAGCATTCGGATGTATTATTTCCTTTCTTTGTAAACCGACTCTGTACAACCCTAGACCCCTCCGGTGTCTATATAAACCGGAGGGTTTCGTCCATAGAAGCTAAGAACAAATCACATAGGCTAGACATCTAGGGTTTAGTCATTACGATCTCGAGGTAGATCGACTCTTGTAACCTATATACTCATCAAATACAATCAAGCAGGATGTAGGGTTTTGCCTCTATTAAGAGGGCCCGAACCTGGGTAAACATTGTGTCACCCTTGACTCTTGTTTCCTTCGATCCTCAAACGCACAACTCGGGACTCCCTACCCGAGATCGGCCGATTTTGACACCGACGGACGTTGCTAATTATATTGCATTCGGAGGTGGTTGTGGATGCTCTTGACGTTGCTAATTGCATTCGGAGGTGGTTGTGGATGCTCTTATATCCATTGAAACAATTATCTAGTTACAAACCAACATGTAGTTGGATGGTTAGGAGGACAATGGTATCCTCAGTCAACCAGAGTTCAAGCCCTAGACTTGACACTGATGCTCGCAATTTTCCTTCTTATGATGTGCGTTTAGTGAGAGGAGACGTTCCCGTCGACTACGAAGGTGTGTGTGATGTAGAGTGTGCATGCATGCATGTGAGTGTATGTGCATATCTATGAGCGCCATGTGTCTATACTATGTTAAAAAAACAATTATCTAGTTCATAAATAAATTCTAATAATCTGAAATGACCACCCGTTTGCCACTGGAAACACCACTTCGCGCTCGACTTGCATGTGTTAAGCATGCCGTCAGCGTTCACCCAGAGCCAGGATCAAACTCTTCATGAGATTCATGGTTGCATTACATATAAGTTTGCTGAAATTTGCACCTTTAAAATTGTGTTAGTTTTTTTGTGAACCAACTTGTGATTAGATGGTTAGAAGGACAGTGGTATCCCTAACCCACCAGGGTTCAAATCCTAGTTTTGACATTGGTATTCAAATTTTTATGTATTTATTTCAGGCTTTCCAGCGAGGTTCGTTTAGTGGGAGGAGATGCTCCTGTCGACTAAGACACGCATGTGGTGACTTTGTCAATCTCAAGATGTTATACCGGCTCAGTGCCTAGAAGGTGATCATGAAGGAAATATGCCCTAGAGGCAATAATAAAGTTGTTATTTATATTTCCTTATATCATGATAAATGTTTATTATCCATGCTAGAATTGTATTAACCGGAAACTTGATACATGTGTGAATACATAGACAAAACATAGTGTCCCTAGTATGCCTCTACTAGACTAGCTCGTTAATCAAAGATGGTTAAGTTTCCTAACCATAGACATGTGTTCTCATTTGATGAACGGGATCACATCATTAGGAGAATGATGTGATGGACAAGACCCATCTGTTAGCTTAGCATAATGATCGTTAAGTTTTATTGCTATTGCTTTCTTCATGACTTATACATATTACTTTGACTATGAGATTACGCAACTCCCGGATACTGGAGGAATACCTTGCGTGCTATCAAACGTCACAACGTAACTGGGTGATTATAAAGATGCTCTACATGTATCTCCGAAGGTGTCTGTTGGCTTGGCGTGGATCGAGATTAGGATTTGTCACTCTGAGTATCGGAGAGTTATCTCTGGGCCCTCTCGGTAATGCACATCATGATAAGCCTTGCAAGCAATGTGACTAATGAGTTAGTTGCGGGATGTGATACGCCTCCGTCGTATCTATAATTTTTGATGTTCCATGCCAATATTATACAACTTTCATATACTTTTGGCAACTTTTTATACTATTTTGGGGACTAACATATTGATCCAGTGCCCAGTGCCAGTTCTTGTTTGTTGCATGTTTTTTTTCGCAGAAAATCCATATCAAATGGAGTCCAAACGGTATAAAAACTAATGAGATTTTTTTTGGAATATATGTGATTTTTGGGAAGAAGAATCAACGTGAGACGATGCCCGAGGGGGCCACAAGGCAGGGGCGCGTCCTAGGGGGTCAGGCGCGTCCTAGGCCCTCGTGGTCACCCCGTAAGGCGGTTGGTGCCCTTCTTTCGCCACAAGAGAGCCAATATCCAGATAGAAATCATGTTAAAATTTCAGCCCAATCGGAGTTACGGATCTCCGGGAATATATGAAACGGTGAAAGGCCAGAATCTGGAACGCAGAAACAAAGAGAGCCAGAGAGACAGATCCAATCTCGGAGGGGCTCTCACCCCTCCCATGCCATGGAAGCCAATGACCAGAGGGGAAACCCTTCTCCCATCTAGGGAGAAGGTCAAGGAAGAAGAAGAAGAAGAAGAAGAAGGGGGGCCTCTCCCCCTCTCTCCCGGTGGCGTCGGAACACCGCCGGGGCCACCATCGTGTGATGGCGATCTACACCAACACCTCCGTCATCTTCACCAACATCTTTATCACCTTCCCCCATCTATCTATAGCGGTCCACTCTCCCGCAACCCGATGTACCCTCTACTTAAACATGGTGCTTTATGCTTCATATTATTATCCAATGATGTGTTGCCATCTTATGATGTCTGAGTAGATTTTTGTTGTCCTATCGGTAATTGGTGAATTGCTATGATTGGCTTAATTTGCTTGTGGTTATGTTGTTGTCCTTTGGTGCCCATCATATGAGCGCGCGCGTGGATCACACCATAGGGTTAGTTGTATGTTGATAGGACTATGTATTGGAGGGCAAGAGTGACAGAAGCTTCAACCTAGCATAGAAATTGATGCATAGGGGATTGAAGGGGGACAAATATATCTTAATGCTATGGTTGGGTTTTACCTTAATGAACGTTAGTACTTGCGGATGCTTGCTAATAGTTCCAATCATAAGTGCATAGAATTCCAAGTCAGGGATGACATGCTAGCAGTGGCCTCTCCCACATAAAACTTGCTATCGGTCTAGTAACGTAGTCAATTGCTTAGGGACAATTTTGCAACTCCTACCAGCACTTTTGCACACTTGCTATACTAACTTTATTGCTTCTTTACCTAAAACAGCCCCTAGTTTTTATTTACGTGCTCTTTATATTCTTGCAAACCTATCTCGTTACACCTACAAAGTACTTCTAGTTTTATACTTGTTCTAGGTAAAGCGAACGTTAAGCGTGCGTAGAGTTGTATCGGTGGTCGATAGAACTTGAGGGAATATTTGTTCTACCTTTAGCTCCTCGTTGGGTTCGACACTCTTACTTATCTAAAGAGGCTACAATTGATCCCCTATACTTGTGGGTTATCAAGACCTTTTTCTGGCGCCGTTGCCGGGAGTTATAGCGTGGGGTGAATATTCTCGTGTGTGCTTGTTTGCTTTATCACTAAGTAGTTTTTATTTTGTGCTCTTGTTTTCTATCTTTAGTTATGGGTAGGAAACGCAAAATACCAAAAAAATAGTTGTACCTACTACACCAATGGTTGAAGAACCACTCAAAATCTATCACACTCCTGAAGCTTTTTACTTGGATCATCTTCGATCCCTATGTGCTCGTGCTGAAACCCCAACTATCTTAGTTGAGGGAAAATCTTTAGATGAGCATGCTTGTTATGTGTGACACCGCTTATCTCAAAAAGGGAAACTTTTACTGGATCAAATTCATCATTTGCAATGCTATGCTTGGAATTTATGTGAAATATATGATTTCACTTGTTGTTCTGAAGACCCTAAGAAACACCTTCCCTACCAATGTGAGTTTAGTGATAATAGAATCGTATCTTTGTATGCTAAGGGTGTTTATAATTACTATGATGTTCAACAAATTGAAGAATTTGTTGCTTTTAAGGGTGCTTATGAAATTGCTTCTTTGATTGGAAAGTATGATGCTACTCTTTACAAATCTGAAAATTTTGCCATACTTAAATATTTTCATGATAATTATGCTTCTAATGCGTATGTTAAACCATGTATTGAGGACTCCTCCGCTATCCAAGAAGAGACTAATATTTTGCAGTCTATGGAAGAAGGAATTGATGAAACTGTGGGCTCATTGGATGAAAAATATGATGAGGAGAGCGAAGAACAAAAGGAGGAAGAGCGGATTAGCTACCCGTGCCCACCTTCTAATGAGAGTAACTCTTCAACTCATACATTGTTTAATTTGCCTTCGAATTTACCGAAGGATGAATGCTATGATGATTGTTATGATCCCGTTGATTCTTTTGAAATATCCCTTTTTGATGATGCTTGCTATGCTTGTGGCCAAGATGCCAATATGAATTATGCTTATGAAGATTAACTTTCTATAGTTCCTTATATTAAACATTAAATTGTTGCTATTGCACCCACGCATGATAGTCCTATTATCTTTTTGAATTCTCCCGACTACACTATATCGGAGAAGTTTGCCCTTATTAACGATTATATTGATGGCTTGCGTTTTAGTACTACACATGATGATTTTGATAGATATAATATGCATGTGCTTGCTGATCCTACTTGCAATTACTATGAGAGAGGAACTACATCTCCGCCTCTCCATGTTTCCAATATGATAAAATTTCAAGAAACTGTTTATACTATGCATTAGCATTTACTATGTGTGCATGAATTGTTCTTTTATGACATGTCGATGCATAGGAAGAGAGTTAGACTTCGTTGTTGCATGATATATGTTACTTTGTGCTCACTACTAAATCACAAATAATTAAAATTGGCTTTGATATACCGTGGGATCCGGGTGGATCCATTACTTGAGCACTATATGTCTAGCTTAATGGCTTTAAAGAAAGCGCTGCCAGGGAGACAACCCGGAAGTTTTAGAGAGTCATTTTTCCTGTTGTGTGCTTTTATAAAGTACAAATCCATTGTATTATAAAAATAATGTGCCAAGATTTGCCTTTAGGATGTTCACATTGCTTGTTGGTTCGTGCGGTGCAAAACAGAAACTTTCGCTGTAGTGCACGATTTTACATTTTTTACTGGAATGTCAAACGGTTATGAAACTTTTTGCACTGTCTTTCCATACAAATTGTTTATTTTTCCTATTTTTTCAGAATTTTGGAGTACCAAAAGTATGGTGAATGTTCAGATTATTACAGACTGTCCTGTTTAAGACAGATTCTGTTTTTGATGCATAGTCGCCTTGTTTTGATGAAACTATCGATTTTTATCAGTGGATTAAGCCATGGAAAAGTTATATTACAGTAGATAAAATTCAAAAAAAATGAATTGGTTTGCAACAGTACTTAGAGTAGTGATTTGCTTTGTTATACTAACGGATCTTACCGAACTTTCTGTTGAGTTTTGTGTGGATGAAGTGATCAAAGATCGAGGAGGTCTCGATATGAGGAGAAGGAGGAGAGGCAAGAGCTCAATATTGGGGATGCCCAAGGCACCCCAAGTAAACATTTAAGGAGACTCAAGCATCTAAGCTTGGGGATGCCCCGGAAGGCATCCCATCTTTCTTCAACAAGTATCGATATGTTTTCGGTTTCGTTTCATTCATGCGATATGTGCAAATCTTGGAGCGTCTTTTGCATTTAGTTTTCAATTTTCTTTATGCACCATGCTGGTATGAGATAGTCCATGGTCGATTTATAGAATGCTCATTGCACTTCACTTATATCTTTTGAGTATGGCTTTGTAGAATGCTTCATGTGCTTCACTTATATCATTTGAAGTTTGGATTGCCTGTTTCCCTACACATAGAAAACCGCCATTTGTAGAATTCTCTTTTGCTTCACTTATATTTGTTAGAGCGTGGGCATATCTTTTGTAGAAATAATTAAACTCTCTTGCTTCACTTATATCTATTTAGAGAGATGACAGGAATTGGTCATTCACATGGTTAGTCATTAAATCCTATATAAAACTTATAGATCACTGAATATGATATGTTTGATTCCTTGCAATAGTTTTGCGATATAAAGATGGTGATATTAGAGTCATGCTAGTGGGTATTTGTGGATTGTAGAAATACTTGTGTTGAAGTTTGTGATTCCCGTAGCATGCACGTATGCTGAACCGTTATGTAACGAAGTTGGAGCATGAGGTATTTATTGATTGTCTTCCTTATGAGTGGCGGTCGGGGACGAGCGATGGTCTTTTCCTACCAATCTATCCCCCTAGGAGCATGCGCGTAGTACTTTGTTTTGATGACTAATAGATTTTTGCAATAAGTATGTGAGTTCTTTATGACTAATGTTGAGTCCATGGATTATACGCACTCTCACCCTTCCATCATTGCTAGCCTCTTCGGTACCGTGCGTTGCCCTTTCTCACCTTGAGATTCGGTGCAAACTTCGTTGGTGCATCCAAACCCCGTGATATGATACGCTCTATCACACATAAGCCTCCTTATATCTTCCTCAAAACAGCCACCATACCTACCTATCATGGCATTTCCATAGCCATTCCGAGATATATTGCCATGCAACTTCCATCATCATCATATACATGACTTGAGCGTTCATTGTCATATTGCTTTGCATGATCGTAAGATAGCTAGCATGATGTTTTCATGGCTTGTCTGTTTTTTGATTTCATTGCTACGCTAGATCATTACACATCCCGGTGCACCGCCGGAGGCATTCATATAGAGTCATACTTTGTTCTAGACATCGAGTTGTGATATTGAGTTGTAAGTAAATAAAAATGTGATGATCATCATTATTAGAGCATTGCCCCAGTGAGGAAGGGATGATGGAGACTATGATTCCCCCACAAGTCGGGATGAGACTCCAGACTTTAAAAAATAAAAGAGGCCAAAGAAGCCCAAAAAAGAGGCAAAGAAGCCCACGAAAACAAAAAAACAAAAAATGAGAGAAAAAGAGAGAAGGGGCAATGATACTATCCTTTTACCACACTTGTGCTTCAGAGTAGCACCATGTTCTTCATATAGAGAGTCTCTTGAGTTATCACTTTCATATACTAGTGGGAATTTTCATTATAGAACTTGGCTTGTATATTCCGGTGATGGGCTTCCTCAAATGCCCGAGGTCTTCATGAGCAAGCAAGTTGGATGCACACCCACTTAGTTTCCAGTTTGAGCTCTCATACACTTATAGCTCTTAGTGCATCCGTTGCGCGGCAATCCCCACTCCTCACACTGACATCAATTGATGGGCATCTCCATAGCCCGTTGATTAGCCGCGTCGATGTGAGACTTTCTCCCTTTTTGTCTTCTCCACACAACCTCCATCATCATATTCTTTTCCACCCATAGTGCTATGTCCATGGCTCGCGCTCATGTATTGTGTGAAAGTTGAAAAAGTTTGAGAATACTAAAGTATGAAACAATTGCTTGGCTTGTCAACGGGGTTGTGCATGATTTGAATATTTTGTGTGGTGAAGATGGAGCATAGCCAGACCATATGATTTTGTAGGGATAACTTTCTTTGGCCATGTTATTTTGAAAAGACATGATTGCTTTATTAGTATGCTTGAAGTATTATTGTCTTAATGTCAAATGATAGACTATTGCTTTGAATCGCTCATGTCTTAATATTCATGCCATGATTAGATTACATGATCAAGATTATGCTAGGTAGCATTCCACATCAACAATTATCTTTTTTATCATTTACCTACTCGAGGACGAGCAGGAATTCAAGTTGGGGATGCTGATACGGCTCCGTCATATCTATAATTTTTGTTTGTTCCATGCCAATAATATACAACTTTCATATACTTTTGGCAACTTTTTATACTATTTTTGGGACTAACATATTGATCCACTGCCCAGTGCCAGTTCCTATTTGTTGCATGTTTTTTGTTTCGCAGAAAATCCATATCAAACGGAGTCCAAACGGGATAAAAACTGACGAAGATTTTTTTGGAATATATGTGATTTTTGGGAAGAAGAATCAACGCGAGACGATGCCTGAGGGGGCCACGAGGCAGGGGCGCGCCCCAGGGGGTCAGGCGTGCCCTGGGCCCTCGTGGCCACCCCTTAAGGCGGTTGGTGCCCTTATTTTGCCGCAAGAAAGCCAATATCCGGATAGAAATCATGTTAAAATTTCAGCCCAATTGGAGTTACGGGTCTCCGGGAATATAAGAAACAGTGAAAGGCCAGAATCTGGAACGCAGCCCATGCCATGGAAGCCAAGCACCAGAGGGGAAAACCTTCTCCCATCTAGGGAGAAGGTCAAGGAAGAAGAAGAAGGGGAGCCCTCTCCCCCTGAGGGAGTCCTGGATTAGGGGGTATCCGGGCAGCCGGACTATATCCTTTGGCCGGACTGTTGGACTATGAAGATACAAGATTGAAGACTCCTTCCCGTGTCCGGGTGGGACTCTCCTTGGCATGGAAGGCAAGCTTGGCAATACGGATATGTAGATCTCCTTCCTTGTAACTGACTCAGTGTAACCCTAGCCCCCTCCGGTGTCTATATAAACTGGAGGGTTTAGTCCGTAGGACCAACAACGACAATCATACCATAGGCTAGCTTCTAGGGTTTAGCCTCTTCGATCTCGTGGTAGATCAACTCTTGTACTACTCATATTATCAAGAACAATCAAGCAGGACGTAGGGTATTACCTCCATCAAGAGGGCCCGAACCTGGGTAAACATCATGTCCCCTGCCTCCTATTACCATCCGCCTAGACGCACAGTTCGGGACCCCCTACCCGAGATCCGCCGGTTTTGACACCGACATTGGTGCTTTCATTGAGAGTTCCTCTGCGCCGTCATCGTTAGGCTTGATGGCTCCTTCGATCATCGATAGCGATGCAGTCCAGGGTGAGACTTTTCTCCCCGGACAGATCTTTGTATTCGGTGGCTTCGCACTACGGGCCAACTCGCTTGGCCATCTGGAGCAGATCGAGAGTTACGACTCTGGCCACCAGGTCAGGCTTGGAAGCTTAAACTACACGGCCGACATCCGCGGAGACTTGATCTTCGACGGATTCGAGCCCCTACCGAGTGCGTCGTAGGGTCACGATGAGCATGATTTAGCTCTACCATCGGACAGTGTTCAGGAGACCGCACCGGCAACCGCTTCGACCCTCAATTCGGATCCAATTGCGCCATCCATGGACGGGTGGATAGACCCCGCCACGGAGGCCGCATTCTCAGCCGCGATTGAGCTAAGTATCGACCTTACCCTTCACGAGAGCCGTGATGCCAAACTGCCGGATTCTTCCCCGGCCACGGACTCCGAACCGCCTGCGCCCGTGCCTATCGAATCCGACTGGGCGCCGATCATGGAGTTCGCCTCCGTGGATATCTTTCAACACTCGCCCTTCGGCGACATACTGAACTAATTAAGGTCTCTCTCCTTGTCAGGAGAGTCCTGGCCAAACTATGTCCGGCAGGATTGGGATGCGGATGACAAAGAAATTCGTTGCCCACCCACCACCCACTTAGTAGTCACTATCGACGATTTGACCGACACGCTTGACTTCGACTCCGAAGACATCGACGGTATGGACGATGATGCGGGAGATGAACAGGAACCACTGCCCACAGGGCACTGGACAGTCACCTCATCATATGATATATATACATGGTGGCCACACCCAAAGAAGGCAATGGCGACGGGACAGCGGAGGATGACCCCTCCAAGAAGCAACCCAAACACCGACGTCAGCGGCGCTGCTTTAAGTCTCGCCAAAGAAAAAGCGGTGATACCGGCACAGGAGATAATAGCACTCTGGACAGTGCCGAAGATGACAACAATCCCCTCCAGCAAGATTTAGAGCAGGAGGATGGAGAAGCCAGCCCTCCCGAGAGAGCGGCAGATGGAGAGGCAGAGGATGATAATTACATGCCTCCCTCCGAAGAAGAGGCAAGCCTCGACGATGACGAATTTTTCGTGCCTGAGGATCGCGCCGAGCAAGAGCGCTTCAAGTGCCGGCTTATAGCCATGGCAAATAGCCTTAAGAAAAAGCAACATCGGCTTCAAGCTGATCAAGATTTGCTAGCTGACAGATGGACTGAAGTCCTTGCGGCCAAGGAATATGAACTCGAACGCCCCTCCAAGAGTTACCCAAAGCGCAGGTTGCTACCCCGACTGGAGGAGGAAGCATTAAAACCTACATCTCCAGCGTATGACGTGGCCGATCGGCCACCTCGTGGCCGCGACAGAGAGGCATTTCAGCCAAAAGCTCAGCCCACACCCCGACGCCACTCAAATAAAAATGTCAAGGCATGGGGAAACACGCTAGACCTGCGAGACGTATTGGAGGACAAAGCAAAAAATGCAAGATCGATCTACGGATCACAAGGGCGCGCCACTACGCGAGACGATAACCGTCACACCGGATACAGTAAAAGTAAATCCGGCCGGGCCGAACACAGCGGACAAGACTCATTTGAGCTGCGTCGCGATATAGCCCAGTACAGAGGCACCGCACACCCCCTATGCTTCACAGATGAAGTAATGGATCACCAAATCCCAGAGGGTTTCAAACCCGTAAATATCGAATCATACGACGGCACAACAGATCCTGCGGTATGGATCAAGCACTTCCTCCTGCACATCCACATGGCCCGCGGTGACGATCTACACGCCATCAATACCTCCCACTCAAACTCAAAGGACTAGCTCGGCATTGGCTCAATAGCCTGCCAGCAGAATCCATTGGCTGTTGGGAGGATCTGGAAGCTGCATTCCTCGACAACTTCCAGGGCACTTATGTGCGACCACCAGATGCCGATGACTTGAGCCACATAATTCAGCAGCCAGAGGAATCGGCCAGGCAATTCTGGACACAGTTCCTAACAAAGAAAAATCAAATCGTCGACTGTCCGGATGCAGAGGCCCTAGCAGCTTTTAAGCGCAACATCCGCGACGAGTGGCTCGCCCGGCACCTTGGCCAGGAAAAGCCGAAATCTATGGCAGCCCTCACGACACTCATGACCCACTTTTGCGCAGGAGAGGACAGCTGGCTGGCTCGAAGCAATAACATATCAAAGAACCATGGTACTTCGGATACCAAGGATAACAATGGCAGGTCACGTCACAACAAACACAAGTGCCGCATCAACAACAACAATACCGAGGATACGACAGTCAATGCCGGATTCAGAGGCTCTAAACCTGGTCAGCGGAAAAAGGCATTCAAAAGAAGCACTCCGGGCCCATCCAGTTTGGACCGAATACTCGATCGCTCGTGCCAAATACACGGCACCCCCGACAAGCCCGCCAACCACACCAACAGGGAATGTTGGGTCTTCAAGCAGGTCGGCAAGTTAAAAGCCGAAAACAAAGATAAGGGGCTACATAGCGATGACGAGGAAGAGCCCCGGCTACCAAACACCGGAGGACAGAAGAGGTTCCCCCCACAAGTGCGAACGGTGAACATGATATACGCAACCCACATCCCCAAGAGGGAGCGGAAGCGTGCGCTAAGGGATGTATATGCGTTGGAGCCAGTCGCCCCAAAGTTCAACCCATGGCCCTCATGTCCGATCACCTTCGATCGCAAGGATCACCCCACTAGTATCCATCATGGCGGATTCGTCGCATTGGTCCTAGACCCAATCATCAACGGATTTCACCTCACTCGAGTCCTTATGGACGGCGGCAGCAGCCTGAACCTACTTTATCAGGGCACAGTGCGCAAAATGGATATAGACCCCTCAAGGATCAAACCCACAAAAACGACCTTCAAAGTCGTCATACCAGGTGTAGAGGCCCATTGCATAGGCTCAGTCACACTGGAAGTGGTCTTCGGATCCCCGGATAACTTCCGAAGCGAGGAGTTAATCTTCGATATAGTCCCGTTCCGCATTGGCTATCATGCACTGCTCGGGCGAACCGCATTTGCGAGATTCAATGCGGTACCGCATTATGCATACCTCAAGCTCAAGATGCCAGGACCTCGGGGGGTCATCACAGTCAATGGAAACACAGAGCGCTCTCTCCGCACGGAGGAGCACACTGCGGCCCTCACAGCAGAAGCACAAAGCAGCCTCTTCAGGCAATCCACCAGTTCGGTGATTAAACACCCGGACACCGTCAAGCACGCCCGGAGTAATCTGCAACAAGACCGCCTGGCACGCTCCAAGCTCGCATAGCAATGCGGCCCCCACCCCAGTCCCCGCCAAATGGCGAAATTCATGCCACGCATACATAATTACGCATTGAAAATACCATGGGCATAGGTGGGGGGCACAACTACGGCACGCCCCAAAATGCGGCTCAACAGCACTAGGGGCTTCCCACCTTATTATTCTTTTCTCTCTTTCAGGACTTTACTCTCTGGAAACCCCATCCGGCAGTACGATTGTCGGACACACGATACAACAACCAAGGAGGCAGAAAGCTACGTCGCATCATGGAATTCCCAGGTGGTCTCTGATAACGAGTGAAATACCTGCTTTAAATACCATTCCTCAGCTTGCCCTTGGAGGGGACATGTCAAATAGTCCTACTTTTTGCTTATCGCACTACTTGTATCATTCTACTTCGACGCACCTTCTTGAATAAACAATGCATAGCACTAGACTATTACCGCATTCTCTATTCTTTTATATATATATATATATATATATTTTCATTCATGACATTCAGCACCCGTACACTCTAGTACGGCCAATACGCCAGGGGCTTAAGCGTACCCCATAATACGGTGTGAGAAGTCCGAACACTTTCGACAGTGCGGCACCCCGAACTTATAGCATTATATGCATCAGCTCTGAATCATGTCTTGGGTCAATAGTTGGGTTTTCCCAGCTCCCATGTTTTGGTACCTTACGTTCTGCTATATCGGCTAAGGTAGCACTGGGAGAACTACTGCGATTGTGCCCCGGTTCATCTGGGCAAGCACCTCAGTAGAGAAAGCTAAAACTGACTATCATGATAAGGCGAGAGTTGGTCGCTGTTCGAGAGGTCTCGAGTCCCTAAAGACTTATGCCGCTTAGAGCGAGGAGTCAGCTTTGTCCAGCTTAAGGCGTGTATAGCGCCCCGAATTCGGCCTTCCGAATACTGGGGGCTTCACCAAAATTTAAAATTGTAGACTTCTATGGCTAAGTGAGAGTGATAAAGCATTATAGTCCGATTGCCTTGTTCGTTGTGCTGAGCACCTCCCTCGACGGACCCAACAATGGGAAAAAGAGTGATCAGGTTTATCCTGAACACCCCAGCACTCGTGGCACGGGGGCAGAAGCCGACGACTGGCCATCTCTCAGATTTAATAAACAGCCACACAGAAGGTAATATTTTAAATTCAAACAAGCGTTTCATAGCGCATATGAACAAGTTTTCATAATACAGGATCACACGAGCAAGTTCATTCAAAAATTACATCCTTCGCACACTCGTCCGCCACAAGACGGGAACCCTTCAGGACACCCTCATAATACATTTCGGGGTGGCGATCCTCCTTGCCCTGCGGCGGCCCCTCCTTCACCAGCTTCTCGGCGTCCATCTTGGCCCAGTGCACCTTCGCACGGGCAAAAGCCCGGCGTGCACCTTCGATGCAGATGGACCGCTTTATGACTTCCAGCCGTGGGCAGGCATCCACAAGCCGCCTCACCAGGCCGAAGTAGCTGTTGGGAAGGGAGTCACCAGGCCACATCCGGACTATAAGGCCCCTCATGGCCTGTTCGGCCGCCTTGTGAAGCTCGACCAGTTGCTTCAGCTGGTCGCTCACAGGCATCGGGTGTTCGGTCCCAGTATACTGAGACCAGAACAACTTCTCCGTCGAGCTTCCCTCCTCGGCCTGGTAATACTTCGCGGCATCCACACGCTGCGGGGCAAATCTGCGAATGCTCCTGGAGAGCTCTGGACTCAGGTAAGTAACAAGTAATTTAATTTCACATGCTTGCTTTGCATATTGAATGCCTTACCCGCCACTATCTTCCTCATTGCCTCAATTTCCTGGAGGGCCTTTTGGGCTTCAGCCTTGGCATGCTTTGTGCTCTCGAGGGCCGCGGCAAGCTCGGACTCTCGCGTCTTCGAGTCAAGCTCCAAAGTCTCGTGCTTCTTCACGAGAGCCTGGAGCTCTTGCTGCACCTCGCCCACCCGTGCCTCTTGTTTCTCCCGCTCGATGCGCTCCTCGGCCGCTTTGTTTTCGGCCTCGGATAGCGCTCGCTTCAGGGTCGCCACTTCGGTCGTGGCCCCTGGCACATCCATGATGATCCTATCATTTTGCAACCACATATTATATATATATAGAGACAACGTATTACTTACCTTTGTTCTCCTCGAGCTGCCTCTTGGCAAGGCCGAGCTCTTTCTCGGACCGCTCGAGGTTCTGCTTCAGTGCGGCGACCTCCGCAGTCAGTGCGGCAGAGGTCAGCAGCGAAGCCTGCATACGCATACAGACATACTTATATTAGACTCCTGCAGATATTATTTGATCCTCTATTCGGTTTTTCTTTGTGAACACCAAATAGAGCATCAAGGGCTACTGTCTATGCGGTAAT
Source organism: Triticum urartu (assembly GCF_003073215.2). Classification (NCBI taxonomy): domain Eukaryota; kingdom Viridiplantae; phylum Streptophyta; class Magnoliopsida; order Poales; family Poaceae; genus Triticum; species Triticum urartu. Next base: position 536,025,243 of record NC_053028.1, read on the forward strand.
ATTTTCCTATATTTTAAATACTTACCTCAAAGCCTGTTAGAAGGCTGGCACAGGCTTCAGTCAGTCCGCTCTTGGCGGACTGAACCTTCTTGATCACCGCACTCATAATAGTGTGGTGCTCTTCGTCCATGGAAGCGCCGTGAAGCGCTCCCAGCAGGTTGTCCGGTGCCTCTGGATGGACAGAGGTCACCGGCACGGGCGGCTTGCCCCTCTTGGAAGGGGGCCGCCTGCCAAAGTCCGGAACCACTGGAGGTTCTGGCGCGGTGTTCGGCTGAGGGCCGAACTGTGAGCCCTTGGGAGTCTTGCTCCCTTTGCTCCTAGAGTCTGGAAGGTTGCCTTGAGGCGCCTCCGGGACTATCTCCCCCCGGCTCGGTGCCCCTTGAGACAATACCTCGACATTGTCCGTAGGGCAAGGAGAGGAGGCGGTTGGAAGTGTATCACTATTCATATCCGACGAGTCCAAAGAACCGTCCGACGAGGAAACATCGATACGGGCTCGGGGCGGACTGCATAATCATATTTGACGTTAGGAGAAGCAGTGCAACAAAAGTATGCTATGAGTTACTCTGGTATCTGAATACTTACGACTTCGCCAGGGGCTTGGCCCTAAGTAGCCACTCGTCTTCGCCGTCGGCAGCGGCGGTGGAACAGTCCGGAAGGATAGTCCTTCCCTTCTTGGACCCTTCGGCCTCCCCGGTTGGGGCGGCCTTCCTTTTCTTGTCTCCCCTGGCTGGAGGGGGAGAATCTTCATCTTCCTCCTTCTCGTTTTCACGGGAGGAGTGCGTCTCGGAGTTATCGATGATGTGTCCGATACCACCTGGTGCCGTGAACTCTTTCGGGTTCCCGTGGCCTTCTTCTTGGTCTTCTCCGGCACCTCATAAGGAGCCGGAGTCCACATCTCCGTCAGGAGAGCGTTTGCAGGGTCTTCGGGCAGAGGGGCCGGATAGTTAATCTGCTCCGATGTCTCCACCCAGTCCTGTCAAAGGCATGGGAGCTCAGACCCCGCACATGGTTAAGCTATGGAAAATAAATACCCTACCAGATGCACAGAACTTACCGGATTCGCAGGGCGCTTCGCGCTTAGCCCGCGGTCCTCGGTAAGAGAAGGGGGGACCTCGGCGCCCTTGAACAGCACCTTCCAAACGTCCTTATGCGTCATGTCGAAGAGCTCACGTAGAGTCTGGTGCTGGGCCGGGTCAAACTCCCATAAGTTGAAAGCCCGTTGTTGACACGGGAGGATCCGGCGGAAGAGCATGACCTGGACTATGTTGACAAGCTTAAGTTTCTTGCTTATCATGTTCCAGATACACTTCTGGAGTCCGTCCAGCTCCACCGATGAGCCCCAGGACAGGCCCTTCTCGTTCCAGGAAGTGAGCCGCGTGGGGATTCCGGATCGAAACTCGGGGGCTACCACCCAGTTGGTGTCACGCGGCTCGGTGATGTAGAACCACCCCGATTGCCACCCCTTTATGGTCTCCACGAAGGAGCCTCGAGCCATGTAACGTTGGGCATTTTGCCCACCATGGCTCCGTCGCATTCCGCTTGTTGGCCGCCTACTACCTTCAGCTTGATATTGAAGGTCTTCAGCCACAGGACGAAGTGGGGCCGGATGCGGAGGAAATCCTCGCACACGACGATGAACGCCGAGATGTTGAGGATGAAATTCGGGGCCAGATCATGAAAGTCCAGCCCATAATAGAACATAAGGCCGCGGACGAATGGATGGAGGGGAAACCCCAGTCCACGGACGAAGTGGGGGAGGAAAACCACCCTTTCGTAAGGTTCCGGGGTAGGGACGATCTACCCCACGGTTGGCAGCCGGTGCGTGATATCCGCGGCTAAGTATCCGGCCCCATGTAGTTTTTTGATGTGTCCCTCCGTGACAGAGGAGACCATCCACTTGCCTCCCGCTCCGGACATGTTTGGAGAGAGTTGAGGAGAAGGATGTGGACTTGGGCACTGGAGCTCGAGTGCGCGAGAATGGATGAGCAAGGAGGAAGAAGGCGTGGGTAGAAAAAGGTGAAACCTTATCCCTTTATAAGGGCAGATGAAACTATGCGCCCCCACCAGACTGGTAAAACTCGCTTATCCCCCAAGCGCTGTAATTGATGGCGCGGTTGGGTTACCCACGTCCGTATTGATGGGAATCCCGTAATAAGGGGACACGATCTCTGCTTCGACAAGACATGCCAAGGAAACTGCCTCGCGAAACACGCTAAGATAGGTTATGAAAAATGATTCGAATAAAGACCTGGTTGTGGTGTGATGTCACGCTACGGCGTACGTCATCAGATTAGATTTGTGGAAATAATATTCTCTCTATGGTGGTATGTGGAACTTGTTTTGCAGAGCCAGACACGATCCTCGTGTTCAAAATCTTCTATGAAGTATTCGGAGGAGGAACCTGCCTTGCAATGCTGAAGACAATCTGCGCGCCGGACTCATCGTCATTGAAGCCTGGTTCAGGGGCTACTGAGGGAGTCCTGGATTAGAGGGTATCCGGGCAGCCGGACTATATCCTTTGGCCAGACTGTTGGACTATGGAGATACAAGATTGAAGACTTCGTCCCATGTCCGGGTGGGACTCTCCTTGGCGTGGAAGGCAAGCTTGGCAATATGGATATGTAGATCTCCTTCCTTGTAACCGACTCTGTGTAACCCTAGCCCCCTCCGGTGTCTATATAAACCAGAGGGTTTAGTACGTAGGACCAACAACGACAATCATACCATAGGCTAGCTTCTAGGGTTTAGCCTCTTCGATCTCGTGATAGATCAACTGTTGTACTACTCATATTATCAAGAACAATCAAGCAGGACGTAGGGTATTACCTCCATCAAGAGGGCCCAAACCTGGGTAAACATCGTGTCCCCTGCCTCCTGTTACCATCCGCCTAGACGCACAGTTCGGGACCCCCTACGCGAGATCCGCCGGTTTTGACACCGACACCCCCTCTCTCTCGGTGGCGCCGGTACGCTGTCGGGGCCATCATCGTGTGACGGCAATCTACACCAACACCTCCGTCATCTTCACCAACACCTTCTTCACCTTCCCCCATCTATCTACAGTGGTCCACTCTCCCGCAACCCGTTGTACCCTCTACTTGAACATGGTGCTTTATGCTTCATATTATTATCCAATGATGTGTTGCCATCTTATGATGTCTAAGTAGATTTTTGTTGTCCAATCGGTAATTGGTGAATTGCTATGATTGGTTTAATTTGCTTGTGGTTATGTTGCTGTCCTTTGGTGCCCATCATATGAGCGCGCATGTGGATCACACCATAGGGTTAGTTGTATGTTGATAGGACTATGTATTGGAGGGCAAGAGTGATAGAAGCTTCAACCTAGCATAGAAATTGATGCATACGGGATTGAAGGGGGACCAATATATCTTAATGCTATGGTTGGGTTTTACCTTAATGAACGTTAGTAGTTGCGGATGCTTGATAATAGTTCCAATCATAAGTGCATAGAATTCCAAGTCAGGGATGACATGCTAGCAGCGGCCTCTCCCAAATAAAACTTGCTATCGGTCTAGTAACGTAGTCAAATGCTTAGGGACAATTTCGCAACTCCTACCATCACTTTTGCACACTTGCTATACTAACTTTATTGCTTCTTTACCTAAAACAGCCCCTAGTTTTTATTTATGTGCTCTTTATATTCTTGCAAACCTATCTCGTTACACCTACAAAGTACTTCTAGTTTTATACTTGTTCTAGGTAAAGAGAACGTTAAGCATGCGTAGAGTTGTATCGGTGGTCGATAGAACTTGAGGGAATATTTGTTCTACATTTAGCTTCTCGTTGGGTTCGACACTCTTACTTATCGAAAGAGGCTACAATTGATCCCCTATACTTGTGGGTTATTAGGATGATGCACTATGGAACGAGTAAAGAGACTTGCCGGTAACGAGATTGAACTAGGTATGAAGATACCGACGATCGAATCTCGAGCAAGTTACATACCGATGACAAAGGGAATGGCGTATGTTGTCATTACGGTTTGACCGATAAAGATCTTAGTAGACTATGTAGGAACCAATATGAGCATCCAGGTTCCGTTGTTGGTTATTGACCGGAGTTGTGTCTCGGTCATGTCTACATATTTCTCAAACCCGTAGGGTCCGCATGCTTAACGTTCGATGACGATTTGTATTATGAATTATGTGTTTTGGTGACCGAAGATTGTTCGGAGTCCCGGATGATATCACGGACATGACGAGGAGTCTCAAAATGGTCGAGAGGTAAAGATTGATATATTGGACGATAATATTCGGACATCGGAAGTGTTTCGGAATGTATCGGTTACGTACCGGAGTACCGGGGGGTACCGAAACCCCCCGGGGGAAGATATGGGCCATATGAGCCATAGGAGGGAGGCAAGCCAACCCACAAGGGGTGCCCCACCCAAGGGAGGAGTCTGAATTGGACAAGGGGAGGGGGCGGCTCCCCCCTTTACTTCTCCTCCTGTCTCTTCTTCCCCCTTTCCCCTTCCGGTAAAAGGAAAGGGGGTGTATTGGACTAGGAGCCCAAGTGGGACTCCTCCCACTTGGGGCGCGCCTAGGTCAGCCTCCTCCCCTCTCCCTCCTTTATATACAGGGGTGGGGGTGCCTCTAACACACATCAATTGTTCCAAGCCGTGTGCGGTGCCCCCTCCACCATTTACTCCTCTAGTCATATTGTTGTAGTGCTTAGGCGAAGCCCTGCGGGGATCACTTCACCATCACCGTCACCACGCCGTTGTGCTGACGAAAATCTCCCTCGACACTTTGCTGGATTAAGAGTTCGAGGGACGTCATCGAGATGAACGTGTGCAGAACTCGGAGGTGTCGTACGTTCGGTACTTGATCGGTTGAATCGAGAAGACGTTTGACTACGTCAAACGTGTTAAACTAACGCTTCCGCTTTCGGTCTACGAGGGTATGTGGACACACTCTCCCCCTCTCGTTGCTATGCATCTCCTAGATAGATCTTGCGTGATCGTAGGAATTTTTTTGAAATTGCATGCTACGTCCCCAACAGCTCATAAAGATAGAATGTGCATGCGTGCTTTCACATGGGTGAGTGTATGCGAGAGACTTAGGGCATCTCTAGCAGACCCCTTATATCGCGCCGAACTGTAAAATAACCGCTAGTTTACGGTTTTGCATAAAAAAAAGTAGCCCAGACAGACGCCGTATCGGACCGAGACCGGTAAAAAATTTGCAGGGCGTAGCAAATCTTCGCCCTCAACCTTTAGATACACAGGGTGGGAGGCCAATCCGAGCTTGACCCCTATCGGCAGTGATATTTGGAGGGAGGGACATTTCCGTGCAGCAGTTCCCGCTTCCCCGTCCCTCCACCGCCATTAATCTCACTCCGCCTCTCCAGACCACCTTCCATGGCTTTGTATTGTCGCCATCGAAGCCTCCCGGCCGTCGCCCATCACCGTGGATGTCATCCACACACCAACCCCTTTGGTAGATCTCGTCGTCGGCCATGTCGCGCTCGTCGTCATTCAAGGATCCACCATGCAACCCCGCAAGCAGCAGGGAAACATCATCGTCCAGGGTGGTGCTCCCGCAGCCCCCGCCGGGAAGGCACACGCGCCCGCCGCCGCTGCGAATCCGGTCCAGGTGTGAAAGGCAACAAGCCCACCACAAGAGCTACCCCGCCAACACCTCCCCTGATTGCCCCAGCAAGAGCTACCCCAAGGATGCCCGCCGCCGACGCTGCTGCCACTACCCTCGAGGTGTTCGACGAAATGGGCGCAAGGTATGATACTTTGATTTCTTCTAGTTGTTTCACTATTTGCCATTGCGCTTGTTCGTGACTTGTTGAGCGAAATTATAGCGCTGGCTTGCATGATGCGACTGTCGAGTCTGTGCACTTGTTGGACGACAACACTGTCGACATCGATCAAGCCCTGATCGGTGATTACGGTTACAATGAGATGGATGGTGGCGTGCACGGTCACGGTGAGGAAGAATATGAGGTGGAGGAGGTTGACGAGGGGGTGTTCGACCAAGCACAAGAAAAAGTGGGGGCAAGATCGAAGAACTACACGCAATTGGAAGATCAAATCTTGGTCAAGGCTTGGGAATCGGTGTCTCTTGATGCGTGCACCAGAACTGACCAAACTGCCAAGCGGTATTGGCAAAGGATACAGGATCAGTTTCTTCCGCATGATGGCAAAGTATCCTAATAGGACGTCACACACCTTTAGGTCACTCCAAAGTCGTTGGGACGTGATCAAGCCGATTTGTAGCCGTTGGGCTGCTTGCTTGGAGCAAATCTGCAGTGCACCTCCAAGTGGTACTGTTGAATCCGATTATGTGAGTTTGTTTTCACGTCCCAAGTTGTGCAAATCATTTGTAGCCGTCGGAGTGGTTGCATAATTTGACATTGTTTTCATTTTGTAGGACAAAATTTTGCAAGAAAGGTATAGGGATGTTGGGGAACGTAGTAATTCAAAAAAATTCTTACGATCACGCAAGATCTATCTAGGAGAAGCATAGCCACGAGACGGGAGAGTGTGTCCACGTACCCTCGTAGACCGAAAGCGGAAGCGTTTAGTAACGCGGTTGATGTAGTCGAACGTCTTCATGATCCAACCGATCCAAGTACCGAACGTACAACACCTTCATGTTCAACACACGTTCAACACGATGATGTCCCTCGAGCTCTTGATCTAGTAGAGGGTCGAGGGAGATTTTCGTTAACACGACCGTGTGGTGACGGTGTTGATGATGTGATCCGCGCAGGGCTTCGCCTAAGCACTACGACAATATGACCGAGGTGGTAAACTGTGGAGGGGGCACCGCACATGGCTAAGACAATTGATGTTGTACCTTTGGGGTGCCCTCTGCCCACGTATATAAAGGAGGGGGGAGGAGAAGGCCGGACAAGGGGGGGAGTCCTACTAGGACTCCAAACCTAGTAGGATTCGCCCCCCCTTCCTTCCAACGGAGAGGGGGAAAGGGGAAAGGAGGGAGAGGGGGAAGGAAAGAGGGGGGCCGCGCCCCTTCCCCTTGTCCAATTTCGATTGGGGCAAGGGGGCGTGCCCCACCTCCTGTGGCCTGCCTCCTCTCCTCAACTAAGGCCCATTAGGCCCAATAACTTTCCCGGGGGGGTTCCGGTAACCTCTCGGTACTCCGAAAAATCCCCGATCTTCTTCGGAACCATTCCAGTGTCCGTATATAACCTTCCAATATAACAATCTTGACCTCTCGACCATTTCGAGACTCCTCGTCATGTCTGTGATCTCATCCGGGACTCTGAACAAACTTCGGTCATCAAAAACACATAACTCATAATACAAATCGTCATCGAACGTTAAGCGTCTAGACCCTACAGGTTCAAGAACTATGTAGACATGATCGAGACACATCTCCAGTCAATAACCAATAACGGAACCTGGATGCTCATATTGGATCCTACATATTCTACGAAGATCTTTATCGATCAAACGCATAACAACATACGTCATTCACTTTGTCATCAGTATGTTACTTGCCCGAGATTCGATCATCGGTATCATCATACCTAGTTCAATCTCATTACCAACAAGTATCTTTACTCATTCTGTAATGCATCATACCGCAACTAACTCATTAGTCACATTGCTTGCAAGGCTTATAGTGATGCGCATTACTGAGAGGGCCTAGAGTTACCTCTCCGATACACGGAGTGACAAATCCTAATCTCGATCTATGCCAACTCAACAAACACCTTCGGAGATGCCTGTAGAGAATCTTTATAATCACCCAGTTACGTTGTGATGTTTGATAGCACACAAGGTGTTCCTCCGGTATTCGGGAGTTGCATAATCTCATAGTCAGAGGAATATGTATAAGTCATGAAGAAAGCAATAGCAATAAAACAAGACGATCATAATGCTAAGCTAACGGATGGGTCTTGTCCATCACATCATTCTCTAATGATGTGATCCCCTTTATCAAATGACAACACATGTCTATGGTCAGGAAACTTTAACCATCTTTGATTAACGAGCTAGTCAAGTAGAGGCATACTAGGACACTCTATTTGTCTATGTATTCACACATGTACTAAGTTTCCGGTTAATACAATTCTAGCATGAATAATAAACATTTATCATGATATAAGGAACTATAAATAACAACTTTATTATTGCCTCTAGGGCATATTTCCTGTAGTCTCCCACTTGCACTAGAGTCAATAATCTATATTACATAGTAATAATTCTAACACCCATGGAGTCTTGGTGCTGATCATGTTTTGCTCGTGAGAGAGGCTTAGTCAACGGGTCTGCAACATTTAGATCCGTATGTATCTTGCAAATCTCTATGTCTCCCTCCTTGACTTGATCGCGCATGGAATTGAAGCGTCTCTTGATGTGTTTGGTTCTCTTGTGAAATCTGCATTCCTTTGCCAAGGCAATAGTATTGTCACAAAAGATTTTCATTGGACCAGATGCACTAGGTATTACACCTAGATCGGATATGAACTCCTTCATCCAGACTCCTTCATTTGCTGCTTCCGAAGCAGCTATGTACTCCGCTTCACACGTAGATCCTGCCATGATGCTCTTCTTGGAACTGCACCAACTTACAGCTCCACCATTCAATACAAATACGTATCCAGTTTGTGACTTAGAGTCATATGGATCAGTGTCAAAACTTGCATCGACGTAACCATTTACGACAAGCTCTTTGTCACCTCCATAAACGAGAAACATATCCTTAGTCCTTTTCAGGTATTTCAGGATGTTCTTAACCATTGTCCAGTGATCCACTCCTGTATTACTTTGGTACCTCCCTGCTAAACTTATAGCAAAGCACACATCAGATCTGGTACACAGCATTGCATGCATGATAGAACCTATGGCTGAGGCATAGGGAATGACCTTCATTTTCTCTCTATCTTCTGCAGTGGCTGGGCATTGAGTCAGACTCAACTTCACACCTTGTAACACGGGCAAGAACCCTTTCTTTGATTGATCCATTTTAAACTTCTTCAAAACTTTATCAAGGGATGTGCTTTGTGAAAGTCCAATTAAGCATCTTGATCTATCTCTATAGATCTTGATGCCCAATATATAAGCAGCTTCACCCAGGTCTTTCATTGAAAAATTCTTATTCAAGTATCCTTTTATGCTATCCAGAAATTCTATATTATTTCCAATCAACAATATGTCATCCACATATAATATTAGAAATGCTATAGAGCTCCCACTCACTTTCTTGTAAATACATGCTTCTCCAAAAGTCTGTATAAAACAATATGCTTTGATCACACTATCAAAGCGTATATTCCAACTCCAAGAGGCTTGCACTAGTCCATAAATGGATCGATGTAGCTTGCACACTTTGTTAGCACCTTTAGGATCGACAAAACCTTTTGGTTGCATCATATACAACTCTTCTTTAAGATATCCATTATGGAATGCAGTTTTGACATCCATTTGCCAAATTTCATAATCATAAAATGCGGCAATTGCTAACATGATTCGGACAGACTTAGGCATCGCTACGGGTGAGAAGGTCTCATCGTAGTCAACTCCTTGAACTTGTCAAAAACCTTTTGCAACAAGTCGAGCTTTGTAGACAGTAGCATTACTGTCAGCGTCAGTCTTCTTCTTGAAGATCCATTTATTCTCTATTGCTTGCCGATCATCAGGCAGGTCAACCAAAGTCCATACTTTGTTCTCAAACATGGATCCCATCTCAGATTTCATGGCCTCAAGCCATTTCACAGAATCTGGGCTCATCATCGCTTCCTCATAGTTCATAGGTTCATCATGGTCTAGTAACATGACCTCCCGAACAGGATTACCATAGCACTCTGGTGCGGATCGTACTCTAGTTAACCTACGAGGTTCGGTAGTAACTTGATCTGAAGTTTCATGATCATCATCATTAGCTTCCTCACTAATTGGTGTAGGAATCACTGAAACTGATTTCTGTGATGAACTACTTTCCAATTCGGGAGAAGGTACAATTACCTCATCAAGTTCTACTTTCCTCCCACTCACTTCTTTCGAGAGAAACTCCTTCTCTAGAAATGATCCATTCTTAGCAATGAATATCTTGCCTTTGGATCTATGATAGAAGGTGTACCCAACAGTCTCCTTTGGGTATCCTATGAAGACACATTTCTCCGATTTGGGTTTGAGCTTATCAGGTTGAAGCTTTTTCACATAAGCATCGCAGACCCAAACTTTAAGAAATGACAGCTTAGGTTTCTTGCTAAACCATAGTTCATATGGTGTCGTCTCAACGGATTTAGATGGTACCCTATTTAACGTGAATGCAGCCGTCTCTAAAGCATAACCCCAAAATGATAGCGATAAATCAGTAAGAGACATCATAGATTGCACCATATCTAATAAAGTACGGTTGCGACGTTCGGACACACCATTACGCTATGGTGTTCCAGGTGGCATGAGTTGTGGAACTATTCCACATTGTTTCAAATGAAGACCAAACTCATAACTCAAATATTCACCTCCATGATCAGATCGTAGAAACTTTATTTTCTTGTTATGATGGTTTTTCACTTCACTCTGAAATTCTTTGAACTTTTCAAATGTTTTAGACTTATGTTTCATTAAGTGGATATACCCATATCTGCTCAAATCATCTGTGAAGGTCAGAAAATAACGACCCGCTGCGAGCCTCAACACTCGTTGGACCGCATACATCAGTATGTATTATTTCCAACAAGTCAGTTGCTCGCTCCATTGTTCCGGAGAACGGAGTTTTAGTCATCTTGCCCATGAGGCATGGTTCGCAAGCATCAAGTGATCCATAATTAAGTGATTCCAAAAGTCCATCAGCATGGAGTTTCTTCATGTGCTTTACACAAATATGACCTAAACGGCAGTGCCACAAATAAGTTGCACTATCATTATTAACTTTGCATCTTTTGGCTTCAATATTATGAATATGTGCATCACTATAATCGAGATTGAACAAAATAGACCACTCATCAAGGGTGCATGACCATAAAAAGATATTACTCATATAAATAGAACAACCATTATTCTCTAATTTAAATGAATAACCATCTCGCATTAAACAAGATCCAGATATAATGTTCATGCTCAAAGCTGGCACCAAATAACAATTATTCAGGTCTAAAACTAATCCCCACGGTAGATGTAGAGGTAGCGTGCCGATGGCGATCACATTGACTTTGGAACCATTTCCCACGCGCATCGTCACCTCGTCCTTAGCCAATCTTCATTTAATCCGTAGCCCCTGTTTTGAGTTGCAAATATGAGCAACAGAACCAGTATCAAATACTCAGGCGCTACTGCGAGCATTAGTAAGGTACACATCAATAACATGTATATCAAATATACCTTTCACTTTGCCATCCTTCTTATCTGCCAAATACTTCCAGTGACCAGTCCCTTTGTAATAGAAGCACTCAGTTTCAGGCTTAGGGCCAGACTTGGGCTTCTTCCCTTGATCAGCAACTGGCTTGCTGTTATTCTTGAAGTTCCCCTTCTTCCCTTTGCCCTTTTTCTTGAAACTAGTGGTCTTGTCCACCATCAACACTTGATGCTCCTTCTTGATTTCTACCTCCGCAACCTTTAGCATCACGAAGAGCTCGGCAATTGTATTTTCCATCCCTTGCATATTATAGTTCATCACGAAACCTTTATAGCTTGGTGGCAGTGATTGAAGAACTCTGTCAATGATACTATCATTGGGAATATTAACTCCCAGCTAAGACAAGTGGTTATGGTACCCAGACATTCTGAGTATGTGTTCACTGACAGAACTATTCTCCTCCATTTTGCAGCTGTAGAACTTGTTGGAGACTTCATATCTCTCAACTCGGGCATTTGCTTGAAATATTAACTTCAACTCCTGGAACATCTCATATGCTCCATGACGTTCAAAACGTCTTTGAAGTCCCGATTCTAAGCCGTAAAGCATGGCACACTGAACTATCGAGTAGTCATCAGCTTTGCTCTGCCAGATGTTCATAGCGTCCGGAGTTGATCCTGCAGCGGGTCTTGCACCTAGCGGTGCTTCCAGGACGTAATTCTTCTGTGCGGCAATGAGGATAATCCTCAAGTTACGGACCCAATCCATGTAGTTGCTACCATCATCTTTCAAATTAGCTTTCTTTAGTAACACATTAAAATTCAAGGGAACGGTAGCACGGGCCATTGATCTACAACAACATAGATATGCAAAAAGTATCAAGTACTAAGTTCATGGTAAATTAAAGTTCAATTAATATATTACTAAAGAACTCCCACTTAAATAGACATCCCTCTAGTCATCTAATTGATCACGTGATCCATATCAACTAAACCATGTCCGATCATCACGTGAGATGGAGTAGTTTTCAATGGTGAACATCACTATGTTGATCATATCTACTATATGATTCACGTTCGACCTTTCGGTCTCGGTGTTCCGAGACCATATCTGCATATGCTAGGCTCGTTAAGTTTAACCCGAGTATTCAGCATGTGCAAAACTGGCTTGCACCCGTTGTACGTGAACGTAGAGCTTATCACACCCGATCATCACGTGGTGTCTCGGCACAATGAACTATAGCAACGGTGCATACTCAGGGAGAACACTTATACCTTGAAATTTAGTGAGGGTCATCTTATAATGCTACCACCGTACTAAGAAAAATAAGATGCATAAAGGATAAACATCACATGAAATCAAAATATGTGACATGATATGTGCATCATCATCTTGTGCCTTTGATCTCCATCTCCAAAGCACCGTCATGATCTCCATCGTCACTGGCTTGACACCTTGATCTCCATCGTAGCATCGTTGTCGTCTCACCAACTATTGCTTCTACGACTATCGCTACCGCTTAGTGATAAAGTAAAGCAATTACATGGCGATTGCATTTCATACAATAAAGCGACAACCATAAGGCTCCTGCCAGTTGCCGATAACTTTTACAAAACATGATCATCTCATACAACAATTTATACCTCATCACGTCTTGACCATATCACATCAAAACATGCCTTTCAAAAACAAGATAGACGTCCTCTACTTTGTTGTTGCAAGTTTTACGTGGCTGCTACGGGCTTCTAGCAAGAACCGTTCTTACCTACGCATCAAAACCACAATGATTCAACTAAAGTGTGTTGTTTTAACCTTCAACAAGGACCGGTCGTAGTCAAACTCGATTCAACTAAAGTTGGAGAAACAGACACCCGCCAGCCACCTGTGTGCGAAGCACATCGGTAGAAGCAGTCTCATGAACACAGTCATGTAATGTCGGTCTGGGATGCTTCATCCAACAATACCACCGAATCAAAGTAAGACTTTGGTGGTAAGTAGTATGACTATTATCGCCCACACTCATTGTGTTCTACTCGTGCATATATCATCTACGCATAGACCTGGCTCGGATGCCACTGTTGGGGAACGTAGTAATTCAAAAAAATCCTAAGATCACACAAGATCTATCTAGGAGAAGCATAGCAACAAGACTGGAGAATGTGTCCACGTACCCTCATAGACTGAAAGTGGTAGTGTTTAGTAACACGGTTGATGTAGTCGAACGTCTTCACGATCCAACCGATCTAAGTACCGAACGTACGACACCTCTGTGTTCAGCACACGTTCAACACGACGACGTCCCTCGAGCTCTTGATCTAGTAGAGGGTCGAGTGAGAGTTTCGTCAGCACGACGGTGTGGTGATGGTGTTGATGATGTGATCCGCGCAGGGCTTTGCCTAAGCACTATGACAATATGACCGAGGTGGTAAACTATGGAGGGGGGCACCGCACACGGCTAAGACAATTGATGTTGTTCAAAGCACAAGTGCTCCCTAGGTGGTTTTGGTAATTAATGTCAACATATCTCTTGTTGGACTAACACTTTTACCTAGTATGTTTCAGATAAGTTCAATAATGAAGTGGCATGGACTAGAGGATGTGGAACCCCTTCAAGATGCTAAGGACAAAAGGATTGGCTCAAGATCCAAGCTCAAGACTCTACATTTTCTATTTTAGTGACCCAAGATCACATTGAGTCTATAGGAAAATCCAATACTATCAAGGAGGGATGAGGTGTTGCTTAATGAGGCTCTTGCTCAAAGTGCTTAGTAATATGCTCCAAAGCCCTCAACTACTTTCTCACATCCACATATGACCTAAACCAAAAGTCAAAATCGGCCCCACCGATTCTTTCTATCTGGCGCCACCGAGTTTAGATGTCATAGCCACTGCCACAAACCCTAGGCAAATCGGTCTCACCGATAGGGATCCCGGTCTCACCGAGATGGGATTGCAATCTATTTGTATGAATCTATTGCCAAAATCGGTCTCACCGAGTTTGCGTCGGTCCTACCGAGATTGCAATGTAAACTCTCTGTTTCCTTTTTGTAACTTTTCGGTCTCACCGAAATGAGCGAGTCGGTCCCACCGAGTTTACCTGACCAACTCTCTGGTTAGCTTATTACCAAAATCGATCTCACCGAGTTTGTGTAATCGGTCTCACCGAGATTACGTTATGCCCTAACCCTAACCATATCGGTCCTACCGAGTTGCATGTCGGTCCCACCGAAAATCCTAAGGGTCACTAGATTTGCTGAATCGGTCCGACCGAGTTTATCAATTCGGTCCCACCGAGACTGGCAAGTTGTGTGTAATGGATAGATTTTGTGTGGAGGCTATATATACCCCTCCACCTCCTCTTCATTCGTAGAGAGAGCCATCAGAACGTGCCTACACTTTCAACATACACTTTCTGAGAGAGAACCACCTACACTTGTGTTGAGGCCAAGATATTCCATTCCTACCATATGAATCTTGATCTCTAGCCTTCCCCAAGTTGCTTTCCACTCAAATCTTCTTTCCACCAAATCCATATCCTGTGAGAGAGAGTTGAGTGTTGGGGAGACTATCATTTGAAGCACAAGAGCAAGGAGTTCATCATCAACACACCATTTGTTACTTCTTGGAGAATGGTGTCTCCTAGATTGGCTAGGTGTCACTTGGGAGCCTCCGACAAGATTGTGGAGTTGAACCAAGGAGTTTGTAAGGGCAAGGAGATCGCCTACTTCGTGAAGATCTACTGCTAGTGAGGCAAGTCCTTCGTGGGCGATGGCCATGGTGGGATAGAAAAGGTTGCTTATTCGTGGACCCTTCGTGGGTGGAGCCCTCCGTGGACTCGCGCAGCCGTTACCCTTCGTGGGTTGAAGTCTCCATCAACGTGGATGTACGATAGCACCACCTATCGGAACCATGTCTCAAAAAATCTCCATGTCTCCAAATTGCGTTTGCACACTCCAATCCCATCCTTTTACATTCTTGCAAGTTGCATGCTTTACTTTTCGCTGCTCATATACTATTTGCATGCTTGCTTGATATGTATTGTGTTTGTTAAACTTGTGCCAAAACTCCACTTCAACTTAAAAAAATTAAAAACTACAACTTTTGGCACTTAGTGTCTAATCACCCCCCCCTCTAGACACCTCTTCTCGATCCTTTCAATTGGTATCAGAGCAGTGGTCTTCATTGCTTTGGTTTAAACACCATTGGAGGAAGATAGATGAGTCTACTTTGGGAAGTCTTAGACATATAGTGCCTATACTTGATGGAGAGTATTTTCATGAGTGAAAAAATGAGATGCTTGTGATTTTCAATGAATATCATTTGAACAAGTATATTGCTATCCCTTGTGCACCTCATGTTGATCCCATGCATCCTACCCTTGATGAGTCAATTGACATGATTCGCAATCTTAGAACTGTTAATCTTATCACTAGAGGCTTGCCTAGAAACTTGATTGGATGTTTGCCTACTCTTAAGTGTGCCTACACGATATGGAAATTTCTTGAGGAACTCTTTCCAAATTATTCCTTGAAAAATCTAGATGAAATTCTCCATAAGTCTATTGCCTTAAGTAAGATGAATTCCAACGATCCTATGTTTGGTGATCGTCTATTTGAGCTTACAAACCTTATGCGTGCCAAAGGAGGTGTCGGAATTATTAGTGGTATTATTTCCAAAGCTATTAAAATTCATAAAGAAGATCATTGTCAAACTCACTCTAACGAATCATCCTCTCTAGGATTTGATCCACCACATGATGATGTTGAACATGGATACTATGACGAGGATGATGATAGTGATTTTGATCTTGATGATGCAATGAGACACTTTGGTCTTATGGAAAATCTTCGGGGATATATGGTAGGAGGAAAGGAATGGGTTCTTGATAGTGGATGTACCGATCACATGACCGGAGATAAAGACATGTTTCGTGAGCTTGCTGAAAACGATGGTCCTCGAAAGTATGTCACCTTCGGTGACAACTCAAAGGGTAAGGTGGTTGGCCTCGGTAAGGTGGCCATATCACATGATAGCTCCATACAAAATGTCATGCTCGTTGAATCTCTTGGCTACAATTTACTTTCAGTATCTAGACTTGCTGATTTCGGTTTCAATGTCCTATTTACTGAAGTAGATTGCCAAGTGTTTCGTAGAGATAATCATAAAATAGTCTTTACCGGTATACGCAGAGGTGATCTTTACATTGTTGATTTCACTAAAAAGTCTCAACCTAGAACTTGCTTAATTGCTAAATCCTCCAAAGGTTGGTTATAGCATAGACGATTAGGTCATGTTGGTATGCGAAACCTTGACAAGCTTATTAAAGGAAATCATATCCTTGGCGTTAACGATGTCATATTTGATAAGGATAGACTTTGCAGCGCTTGTCAAGCAAGTAAACAGGTTGGAGGAAGGCATCCCGTGAAGAACATCATGATCACAAGGAGGCCACTCGAGCTACTTCACATGGATCTTTTTGGTCCTAACGCTTACAAAAGTCTTGGTGGAAATTCCTTTGGTCTAGTTATAGTTGATGATTTTTTCAAGATTTACGTGGGTGTTCTTTCTCGATGATAAATCGCAGGTCCAAAAGATTTTCAAAAACTTTGCTAGGAAGGCCCATAATCAATTTGAAGTGAAAATCAAGAAGGTTCGCAGCGACAACGGAACGGAGTTCAAGAACGCAAATGTGGATACCTTTCTTGATGAAGAAGGGATTTCACATGAGTTCTCGGCTACGTACACACCTCAACAGAATGGAGTTGTTGAGAGTAAGAACCGGACACTCATCGAAATGGCGAGAACGATGCTTGATGAGTACAAGACACCAAAGCACTTTTGGGCGAAAGCGGTTGAGACAGCTTGTCATGCAACAAATCGCTTGTATCTTCACAAGCTACTCGGCAAGACGGCATACGAGCTCCTCACCGGTAACAAACCACAAGTTGGATACTTTCAAGTATTCGACTCAAAGTGCTACATTCTTGATAAGCATCGTCGTTCTATATTTGCTCCTAAGTCTCATGAAGGTTTCCTACTTGGTTATGGCTCAAACTCTCACACATATCGTGTCTACAATAATTTCACCCGAAAGGTTGAAGAGACGGTAGATGTGAAGTTTGATGAATCTAACGGCTCGCAAGTAGAGCAATTGCCAATTGATGTAGGAGATGAAGACCCTTCGGAAGCAATCCAAGACTTGTCTATTGGCAAGATTCGTCCAACGGAGGTGAAGGAGAGTACCTCGTCCATCCAAGTGGAAGCTTCTACCTCACGACAAGGTGAACCAAGAGTTGATACGGAAGCATCCACAAGTGGGACACACCAAGATGAAGAAAACGAGGAAGTGCATCAAGATGAACGCCAACAACCTCCTTCTCCACCACGACAAGAGAACGACAACGTCAACAACAAAGAAGGCCAAGAAGAAGAACAAGATGAAGAAGATGTTCAACCAAGATCCAAGCAAAAGCTTTCACGAGTTCGAGCAAGAATTGCTAAAGACCATCCCGTCAAGCAAATCTACAATGATATCCAAACCGAGAGAACCACTCGCTCAAAAACTTGTTTAACTAACTTTTGTGAACACTATTCATTAATCTCTAGCATTGAACCTATGAAGGTTGAAGAAGCTTTGGAAGATCCGGATTGGATAAATGCCATGCATGAAGAGCTACACAACTTTGAGAGAAATCAAGTTTGGACATTAGTTGAGAAGCCCGACAACAACCACAACATCATCGGTACCAAATGGGTGTTTCGCAACAAGCAAGATGAAGATGGACAAGTAGTTCACAATAAAGCATGTCTCGTCGCCCAAGGCTACACTCAATTCGAAGGTATGGACTATGGTGAGACATATGCCCCCGTTGCTAGACTTGAGTCCACTCGCATCTTACTTGCCTATGCTAATCATCATGATATCACCTTGTACCAAATGGAAATTAAAAGTGCTTTTCTAAATGGTGAAATAGAGGAGGAATTTTATGTTAAGCAACCTCCCGGATTTGTCAATCCTAAGAAACCTAATCATGTTTACAAACTTCACAAAGCTCTTTATGGTCTTAAACAAGCTCCTAGAGCATGGTATAAATGCTTGACCAAGTTCCTTATTGAAAAAGACTTTGAAATTGGAAAAATAGATTCTACTCTTTTTACTAAAAGGGTTAATGGAGAACTATTTGTGTGCCAAATTTATGTCGATGATATTATATTTGGATCAACTAACCCTCATTTTAGTGAAAAGTCTGGAAAGCTAATGTCGGAGAAGTTTGAGATGTCGATGATGAGTGAACTCAAATTCTTTCTTGGTTTGCAAATCAAGCAAACTAAGGAAGGTACCTTTGTCTCTGAAACGAGTACACCAAGGACTTATTCAAGAAGTTCAATATGCAAGAATGCAAAGGTATGACTACACCCATGCCTAGTAGTGGACATCTTGATTTAATCAAAGATGGTGAACCGGTTGATCAAAAGGTTTATCGCTCTATGATTGGTTCATTGTTATATCTATGTGCTTCACGTCCCGATACTATGCTAATTGTGTGCATGTGTGCATGATATCAAGCCGCTCCTAAAGAATGTCATCTTAAGGCCGTGAAAAGGATAGTGAGATACTTAATCCATACACCAAATTTTGGCATTTGGTATCCAAAGAGGGCCTCCTTTAATCTTGTTGGTTACTCCGACTCGGACTATGCCAGTGACAAGGGTGATAGAAAGTCCACTTCAGGTACTTGTCAATTTCTTGGTAGATCTCTTGTTTCTTGGTCTTCCAAGAAACAAAACTCGGTATCCTTATCCACCGCCGAAGCGGAATACATTGCCGCTGGATCATGTTGTGCTCAATTACTTTGGATGACCCAAACTCTTAAAGATTACGGGATATCTGTGAAACATGTTCCATTACTTTGTGACAATGAAAGTGCTATTAAGATTGCTCACAATCCCGTGCAACATTCTCGAACTAAGCATATTGAAGTTCGTCATCATTTCATTCGAGATCATGTTGCCAAAGGGGGCATTAATCTTAAGCATGTTTGCACCGAAAAGCAGTTAGCTGATATATTCACGAAACCACTTGATGAGAAAGTGTTTTGCAGGTTAAGAGGTGAATTGAACATCATTGATGCTTCAAACTTGGAGTAGGAACTCCATTTGATACATGCAAGGCATGAGCCTATGACTATTCCTTGATAGTTCTCTTATGTTGACTATCTTATGTCTTGGATATATTTGCACCTTGCATGTTATCTAACCCGTGTAGGTACTTGGATGAATCTAAATCTATGAGATTGCAACTCACTCACATCTTGAGCAGTTTCTATATCACCAAGTCTCTACACAATGGTGGATGAAGATAAGGAAGCACGCAACCATTCAAACATATCCTTTGAAAAAATTTATGTTGAGTTTCATGATTGTCATTTTGGATACACAAGTGCTCTTCCTTGCAAAAACTAACCCATGTAGGTAGATGAACTCAAACTCCAAGTGGTGCTCCCAACTCTTGATGAGCTACATCAACCTTGAGCAACCTACACAAGTTCAACTACATGATCATATTTGCTCGTTTGCATTAGCTCTGTTTATTTCCTTTGAGCTCTGATTTTGCTCTGATTTTCTGTTCCCTATCTTCTCCCAGCATCCCATGCTAGATTCAGGGGGAGCAAGACATCTAAGGGAAGGAAATCCTTGAATTTATTGCACATCTTTACCTTTGGGGACATGTCTATATCCAATGTGGTACTTAGTACTCACTCTACATGTCATCCCAGTCTTGGTACTCTTGTGGTTTCTTTTGTTTGCTCTGGCCAGTAGGTGCATCTGTGTTATCTAACCTTGTTTACGCAGGTTCATCCCATCCTAAGCCAACTCAAGACCACAAGGTAAGTATATGCATCACAATCATGTGTATGAGAAATTCTTGCTAATGTACATATTGTTTGCAAGAAGGACTCATGAGCATGAAGGTACATTTCTCTTATTCACATCATTTGCTCTGATGCATATAGCCAAGATACATGTAACACATTGCCTACTCTGTCATGTTTATGCATTCACATGCTCCTATATTCCATATTCACATGATTGCATACATGTAGGGGGAGCCTATGCATGTTACATGTCTTTCCAAAGCTTTACTTACTATTCTCTATATTTTTATCTAAAGCTTTGATGTATGTTGTAATCAATTACCAAAAAGGGGGAGATTGAAAGCACAAGTGCTCCCTAGGTGGTTTTGGTAATTAATGTCAACATATCTCTTGTTGGACTAACACTTTTACCTAGTATGTTTCAGATAAGTTCAACAATGAAGTGACATGGACTAGAGGATGTGGAACCCCTTCAAGATGCTAAGGACAAAAGGATTGGCTCAAGATCCAAGCTCAAGACTCTACATTTTCTATTTTAGTGATCCAAGATCACATTGAGTCTATAGGAAAAGCCAATACTATCAAGGAGGGATGAGGTGTTGCTTAATGAGGCTCTTGCTCAAAGTGCTTAGTAATATGCTCCAAAGCCATCAACTAGTTTCTCACATCCACATATGACCTAAACCAAAAGTCAAACTCAGCCCCACCGATTCTTTCTATCCGGCGCCACCTAGTTCACATGTCATAGCCACTGCCACAAACCCTAGGCAAATCGGTCTCATCGATAGGGATCTCGGTCTCACCGAGATGGGATTGCAATCTCTCTGTATGGATCTATTACCAAAATCGGTCTCACCGAGTTTGCGTAATTGGTCCTACCGAGATTGCAATGTAAACT
This sequence comes from Triticum urartu, assembly GCF_003073215.2. Lineage (NCBI taxonomy): Eukaryota > Viridiplantae > Streptophyta > Magnoliopsida > Poales > Poaceae > Triticum > Triticum urartu. The sequence continues at coordinate 536,046,320 of NC_053028.1, forward strand.
CTCTGTTTCCTTTTCGTAACTTTTCGGTCTCACCGAAATGAGCGAGTCGGTCCCACCGAGTTTACCTGACCAACTCTCTGGTTAGCTTATTACCAAAATCGATCTCACCGAGTTTGTGTAATCGGTCTCATCGAGATTACGTTATGCCCTAACCCTAACCATATCGGTCCTACCGAGTTGCATGTCGGTCCCACCGGAAATCCTAACGGTCACTAGATTTGCTAAATCGGTTCGACCGAGTTTATCAATTCGGTCCCACCGAGATTGGCAAGTTGTGTGTAACGGTTAGATTTTGTGTGGAGGCTATATATATACCCCTCCACCTCCTCTTCATTCGTAGAGAGAGCCATTAGAATGTGCCTACACTTCCAACATACATTTTCTGAGAGAGAACCACCTACACTTGTGTTGAGGCCAAGATATTCCATTCCTACCATATGAATCTTGATCTCTAGCCTTCCCCAAGTTGCTTTCCACTCAAATCTTCTTTCCACCAAATCCATATCCTGTGAGAGAGAGTTGAGTGTTGGGGAGACTATCATTTGAAGCACAAGAGCAAGGAGTTCATCATCAACACACCTGGGGGAGTCCTAGATTAGGGGGTCTCCGGACAGTCGGACTATATCCTTTTGCCGGACTGTTGGACTATGAAGATACGAGATTGAAGACTTTGTCCCGTGTCTGGATAGGACTCTACTTGGCGTGGAAGGCAAGCTAGGCAATACGGATATGTATATCTCCTCCTTTGTAACCGACCTTGTGTAACCCTAGCCCCCTCCGGTGTCTATATAAACCGGAGGGTTTAGTCCGTAGGACAACATACAATCATACCATAGGCTAGCTTCTAGGGTTTAGCCTCTTTGATCTCATGGTAGATCAACTCTTGTAATACTCATATCATCAAGAACAATCAAGCAGGACATAGGGTATTACCTCCATCAAGAGGGCTCGAACCTGGGTAAACATCGTGTCCCCTGCCTCCTGTTACCATCCGCCTTAGACGCATAGTTCAGGACCCCCTACCTGAGATCCGCCGGTTTTGACACCGACATTGGTGCTTTCATTAAGAGTTCCACTGTGTCGTCACCATAAGTCTTGATGGCTCCTTCGATCATCGCTAGCAATGTGGTCCAGGGTGAGGCTTTCCTCCCCGGACAGATCTTCGTATTCGGCGGCTTCTCACTACAGGCCAATTCGCTTGGTCATCTGGAGAAGATCGAGAGCTACGCCCCTGGCCATCAGGTCAGGTTCGGAAACTTAAACTACACCGCCGACATCCACGGAGACTTGATCTTCGACGGATTCGAGCCCATGTCGGGTATGCCACACAGTCATGACGAGCATGACGTAACTCTGCCGCCGGACAGTGTTCGGGAGATCGCATCCGCAACCACTCCGGTCGTTAATCCGGAGCAAATCGCGCCGTCCGAGAGCGGAGGGATAGACCCCGCCATGGAGGCCGCCCTCTCAGTGGCGATAGAGCTAGATACTGACTTCACCCCTTAGGAGAGCCGTATCGCCGAACCACTGGGTTCATCTCCGGCCACGGACTCCGAGCCAATCACATCCATGCCTGTCGAATCCGACTGGGCCGATCATGGAGTTCACCTCCGCGGATATCTTTCAGCACTCGCCCTTCGGCGACGTGCTAAATTCATTAAGGTCTCTCTCCCTGTCAGGAGAACCTTGGCCGAACTATGTCCGGCTAGAATGGGATGCGGACGATGAAGAAATTCGCTGCCCACCCACCACCCACTTAGTAGCCACTGTTGACAACTTAACCGACATGCTCGACTTCAACTCCGAAGACTTTGACGGTATGGACGACGAAGCCGGAGACGAACAGGAACCACCGCCCTCAGGGCGTTGGACCGCCACCTCATCATATGATATATATACATGGTGGACACCCCAAAGAAGGCAATGGCGATGAGACAATGGAGGATGACCCCTCCAAGAAGCAACCCAAGCGCCGACGTCAGGGGCGCCGCTCTAAGTCCCGCCACAGCAAGAGTAGTGATACTGGCACAGGAGATAATAACACTCCGGATAGTGCCAAAGACAACAACAATCCCCTCCAGCATGATGTAGAGCTGGAGGACGAACAAGCTAGCCCTCCAGAGTAGGCAGCAGATGGAGAACCGGAGGAGGACAATTACATGCCTCTCTCCGAAGACGAGGCGAGCCTCGGCGATGATGAATTTATCGTGCCTGAGGACCCGGTCGAGCAAGAGCGCTTCAAGCGCCGGCTTATGGCCACGGCAAATAGCCTGAAGAAAAAGCAGCAACAGCTTCAAGCTGATCAAGACTTGCTAGCAGACAGGTGGACCGAAGTCATTGCGGCCGAGGAGCATGAACTCGAGCGCCTGTCCAAGAGTTACCCAAAACGCAGGCTGCTACCTCACCTCGAGGAGGAAGCATTGAAACCTCATTCACCAGTGCACGATGCGGCTGACCGGCCACTATGCGGTCGAGCCAGAGAGGCGTTTCAGCCTGAAGTTCAGCCCGCACCCCGTCTCCACTCAATCAAAAATACTAAGGCCCGGGGCAACACAGAGGACCTGCGAGACATATTGGAAAGTAAGGCAAAAATCGCAAGGTCAATATACGGGACACGGGCATGCGCGCCAACACAGGACGATGATCGTCGTGTCGGATACACCAAGAGTAAATCCGGTCGGGCCGAATACAGCAGACAAGACTCATACGAACTGCATCGGGATATAGCCCGGCACAGAGGCGCCGCACACCCCCTATGCTTCACTGATGAAGTTATGAATCATGAATTCCCGGAGGGTTTCAAACCCATAAATATCGAATCATACGATGGCACAACAGATCCCGCTGTATGGATTGAGGATTTCCTCCTTCACATCCACATGGCTTGCGGTGATGATCTACATGCCATCAAGTACCTCCCACTAAAACTCAAAGGACCAGCTCAGCATTGGCTGAACAGCTTGCCAGCAGATTCCGTCGGCAGTTGGGAGGATCTGGAAGATGCATTTCTTGACAACTTCCAGGGCACTTATGTGCGGCCACCGGATGCTGATGACTTGAGCCACATAACCTAGCAGCCAGGGGAATCGGCCAGACAATTCTGGACACGGTTTCTGACTAAGAAAAATCAAATTGTAGACTGTCCGGACGCAGAGGCCCTAGAGGCATTCAAGCATAACATCCGCGACGAGTGGCTCGCCCGCCACCTCGGCCAGGAGAAGCCAAAATCTATGGCTGCTCTCACAACACTCATGACCCGCTTTTGCGTGGGCGAGGACAGCTGGCTGGCTCGCAGCAACAACCAATGAAAAAAATAGCGCGCTACAGCAAAATAGCGACGACCTCAAAATATGCTATTAGCGTGCTATATCACGCTATAGCGTGCTATTAGCGAGATGTTGTACACCGATATATTTAGCGAGACAATTCTCAATACGCTATAGCGTGCTATTAGAGATGCTATAGCGCGCTATTTTTTCAGTGGCAACAACACATCGAGGAATCCGGACACCTCGGATACCAAAGATGTTAACGGTAGGCAGCGTCGTAACATACCAAAGCGCTGCAATAACAGCTATAACACCGAAGATACGGCAGTCAATGCCGGATTCAGAGGCTCTAGATCCGGTCAGCGGAAAAAGCCATTTAAAAGAAATACTCCGGCTCTGTCTAGTCTGGGTCACATACTGGATCGCTCGTGTCAAATCCACAGCACCCCCGACAAGCCAGCCAATCACACCAACAGAGAATGCTGGGTGTTCAAGCAGGCCGGCAAGTTAAATACCGAAAACAAGGACAAGGGGCTGCATAGCAATGACGAGGAGGAGCCCCAGCCGCCGAACGTAGGAGGACAGAAGGGGTTTCTCCCACAAGTGAAGACGATGAACATGATATACGCAACCCACATTCCCAAGAGGGAGCGGAAGCGTGCACTAAGGGACGTCTATGCGATGGAGCCCGTCCCCCCAAAGTTCAACCCATGGTCTGCTCGCCTGATAACCTTCGATCGTAGGGACCACCCCACTAGCATCCGTCATGGCGGATCCGCCGCACTGGTCCTAGACCCCATCATTGACGAATTTCACCTCACTCGAGTCCTTATGGACGGCGGCAGCAGCCTGAACCCGCTCTATCAAGATACGATGGAAAAATGGGTATCGATCCCTCGAGGATCAAACCCAGCAAAACCACCTTTAAGGGCGTCATCCCAGGTGTAGAAGCTCATTACACAGGCTCAATCACACTCGAAGTAGTCTTCGAATCACCGGACAACTTTCGAAGTGAAGAGTTAATCTTCGATATCGTCCCGTTTCGCAGTGGCTATCACGCACTGCTCGAATGGACAACATTTGCAAAATTCAATGCAGTGCCGCATTACGCATACCTCAAGCTCAAGATGTTAGGACCTCGCGGGGTCATAACGGTAAATGGAAACACAGAACGCTCGCTCCGTACGGAAGAGCACACTGCAGCCCTTGCAGCAGAAGCACAAAGCAGCCTGTTCAGGCAGACCACTCATTCGGCGTCACAGCCCCCGGACACCTTCAAGCGAGTCCGGAACAAGCTGCAACAAGATCGCCTGGCACGATCAGAGCTCGCCTAGCAATTCGGCCCCCGTCCCAGTCCCAATAAAGCGACAAAATCCGTGTCGCGCGTACATAACTACACACTGAAAATACCATGGACATAGGCGGGGGCATGGTCAGGACACGCCCCGCAATGTGGCTTAACCACCCTAGGGGCTGTATACCTTTATCATTCCTTTTTTCTTTCAGGGCCTAACTCTCTGGAAGCCCTTTCCGGCAGTACGATTGCCGGACACATTTCGGAAGCAACAACCAAGGCGGCAAGAAGCTAAGATGAACACGGGAATCCTCAGGTGGTCTCTAATAATAATTGATATACCCGTTTTTACTATCTATGCGTAGCTCGCCCTGGGACATTCCGAATTGTCCTACTTTCTCCTTATTGCACTACTTGTACCAGTACGCTTCGACGTATTATTTAAATAACAATGCATATCATTAATTTGTCATTGCATTATTTAAGTTTTTCCCTTTTTCTCTCACTTATATGTCCATTTACGACAATCCACACCCGTACGTCCGGGTACGGTCAGTACGCCAGGGGCTCCCGTTTACCCCATAATATGGCGCAAGAAGTCCGAACACTTTCGACAGTGCGGCACCCCGAACTTATAGCATTATATCCATTAGCTCCGAATCATATCTTTGGTCAAATGTTGGGTTGCCCAGCTCCCATGCTTTGGTACCTTACGTTCCGCTATATCGGCTAAGGTAGCGGTGGGAGAACTACTGCGATTGTGTCCTGCTTCTTCCGGACGAGCACCTCAGTAGAGAAAGCCGAAAACTGACTGTCATGATAAAGCGAGAGACTGGTCACTGTTCAAGAGGTCTCAAGTCCTTAAAGACTTTTTCTGCTCCGGGCGAGGAGTCGGCCTTGTCCGGCTTAGGCATGTATAGCACCCCAAATTTGGCCCTCCGAATACCAGGGGCTTCGCCAAAATTTAAAATTATAGACTTCTATGGCTAAGTGAGAGTGATAAAGCATTATAGTCCGATTGCCTGGTTCGTTGAGCTGAACACCTCCTTTGAAGGACCCAAAATTGGGGTAAAGAGTGCTCAGGTTTATCCCGAACACCCCAGTACTAGTTACATGGGGGCAGAAGCCGATGACTGGCCAACTCTCATATTTTATAAACGGCCGCACAGAAGGTAATATTTTAAATTAAGAAAGCGTCGCATGACGCAAATGAACTCGTTTCATATTACAGGATCACATGAGCATGTTCATTCCAAAATTACATCCTTGGCACACTCATCTGCCACTAGGCGGGAACCCTTCAGGACACTCTCATAATAATTCTCGGGGCAGCGATGCTCGTTGCCCTCCGGCGGCCCCTCCTTCACCAGCCTCACGGCGTCCAGCTTGGCCCAGTGTACCTTCGCCCAGGCAAAAGCCCTGCGTGCACCCTCGATGCAGACGGATCGCTTGATGACTTCAAGCCATGGGCAGGCTTCCACAAGCCGCCTCACCAGACCGAAGTAGCTACCGGATAGGGGCTCGCCGGGCCACATCTGGATTATAAGGCCCTTCATGGCCTGTTCGGCCGCCTTGTGAAGCTCGACCAACTGCTTCAGCTGGTCGCTCAAGGGCACGAGTGTTCGGTCCCAGTATACTGAGACCAGAACAGCTTCTCCGTCGAGCTCCCCTCCTCAGCCCGGTAAAACTCCGCAGCATCCAGTACACTGTGGGGAAGATCTGCAAACGCTCCTGGAGAGCTCCGAACTTGGGTAAGAAAAAGGAAAGTCTCCTTCACGTGCTTGCTTTGCATAATGAATGCCTTACCCGTTGCTATCTTCTTCACCGCGTCAATCTCCTGGAGGGCCTTGTGTGCTTTGGCCTTGGCGCTCCGGACGCTTTCAAGCGCCTGCGCGAGCTCGGACTCTCGCGTCTTAGAGTCAAGCTCCAAGGACTCGTGCTTTTCTGCGAGAGCCTCGAGCTCTTGCTGCACCTCGCCTACTCGGGCTTCTTGCTTCTCCCGCTCAATACGCTCCTTGGCCACTTTGTCTTCGGCCTCGGACAGCGCTTTCCTCAGGGTCGTCACTTCGGTCGTGGCCCCTGGCAAACCCATGATGATCCTATTATTTTATAACTGAATTTCTTTTTAACTATTTAGACAGGGGTATTTCTTACCTTTGCTCTCTTCAAGCTGCCTCTTGGTAAGGCCGAGCTCGTCCTCGGACCGCTTTAGGTCCTGCTTCAGCACAGAGACCTCCGCAGTACGTGCGGCAGCGGCCAGCAGTGAAGCCTGCACATACACATAGACATACTCTAATTAGACTCCTGAGTTATCATTTGATCCTCCATTCGGCTTTTCTTCGCGAATGCCGAACAGAGCATCAGGGGCTACTATCTATGTGGTAATATTTTCTTATATTTTGATTGCTTACCTCAAAGCCTATTAGGAGGCTGGCGCAAGCTTCGGTCAGTCCGTTTTTGGCGGACTGAACCTTCTCGACCACCGCACTCATGATAGTGTGGTGCTCTTCATCGATGGAAGCACTGTGAAGCGCTTCCAGCAAGTTGTCCGGCGCCTCTGGTTGGACAGAGGACACCGGCACGGATGGTTGGCCCCCCTTAATGGGGGACCGCCTGCCGGAGTCCGGAACCATCGAAGGTTCCGACGCAGTGTTCGGCTGAGGGCCGAACTCGGAGCCCGTAGGAGCCTCGCTCCCTTGGTACCCAGGGTCCGGGAAGTCGCCTCAAGGCGCCCCCAGGACCACCTCCCCTTGGCTCGATGCCTTTTGAGACAACACCTCGGCGTTGTCCGTAGGGCGAGGGGTGGTAGCGGTCAGGAGAGAACCGCTGTTCATATCCGATGAGTCCAGAGAGCCGCTCGACGAGGATACGTCGAGACGAGCTCGGGACAGACTGCATAATCATGTTCGGCATGAGGAGAGGCAATGTAATAAAGCATACCATGAAGTACTATGGTGCCCGGACACTTACGATTTCGCCAGGGGCTTGACCCTGGGTAGCCACTCGTCCCCGCAGTCGGCGGCCATCGTGGGGCAGTCCGGAGGGAGGGTCCTTCCCTTCTTGGACCCTTCGGCCTCCCCGGTTGGGTCGGCCTTCCTTTTCTTATCTCCCCCGGCTGGGGGGGGAGAACTTTCCTCTTCCTCCTCCTCGTCTTCGTGGGAGGAGTGCGCATCGGAGTCATCGGACGATGAGTCCGATACAACCTTGCGCCGGAGACCCTTTCGGGTCCCCGCGGCCTTCTTCTTGGTCTTCTTCACCGGCACCTTGTAAGGTGCCGGAGTCAGCATCTCCGTTAGGAGAGCTCCTGCAGGATCTTCGGGCAGGGGGGTTGGGCAATCAAGCTGCTCCGCTGTCTTTATCCAGTCCTGTTAATGGCATAGAAGCTTAGATCCTGCATATGACTAAACCGGGGCAAATGAATACCCTGAGAGATATAAAAACTTACCGGATTGGCGCGGCGTTTTGCGCTGAGTCTGCGGTCCTCGGTGAGGGAAGGAGGAATCTCGGCGCCCTTGAACAGCACCCTCCAGACGTCCTCGTGCGTCGTGTCATAGAGCTCTCGCAGCGTCTGGTGCTTGGCCGAGTCGAACTCCCACAAATCGAATGCCCGTCGTTGACACGGGAGGATCCGGCGGAAGAGCATGACCTGGACCACGTTGACGAGCTTGATTTTCTTGCTCGTCATGTTCCGGATACAGGTCTGGAGTCCGGTCAACTCTACCGAAGAACCCCAGGACAGGCCCTTCTCTTTCCAGGAGGTGAGCCGCATGGGGATTCCGGATCGAAATTTGGGGGCCACCACCCAGTTGGAGTCGCGCGGCTCGGTGATGTAGAACCACCCCGATTGCCACCCCTTTATGGTATCCACATAGGTGCCCTCGAGCCAGGTGACATTAGGCAGCTTGCCCACCATGGTGCCTCCACACTCTGCTTGCTAGCCACCCACCACCTTCGGTTTAACATTGAAGGTTTTCAGCAATAGGCCGAAGTGGGGCCTGATGCGGAGGAAGGCCTCGCACACGACGATAAACACCGAGATGTTGAGGATGAAATTGGGGGCCAGATCATGAAAATCCAGCCCATAGTAGAACATGAGCCCGTGGACAAACGGGTGGAGGGGAAATCCCAGTCCGCGGACAAAATGGGTAAGAAAAACTACCCTCTCATGGGGTTCGGGTGTTGGGATGATCTGCCCCGCATTTGGCAGCCGGTGCGCGATATCCGCGGCCAGATATCCGGCTTCCCGTAACTTTTTGATGTTCTCCTCCGTGACGGAGGAGACCATCTACTTGCCTCCTGCTCCGGACATGCTTGGAGTGGTTTGAGAAGAGGAACGCGAGCTTGGGCGCTAGAGCTCTGATGTCTACTACACAACCTTCTTCTTGTAGACGTTGTTGGGCCTCCAAGTGCGGAGGTTTGTAGGACAGTAGCAAATTTCCCTCAAGTGGATGACCTAAGGTTTATCAATCCGTAGGAGGCGTAGGATGAAGATGGTCTCTCTCAAGCAACCCTGCAACCAAATAACAAAGATTCTCTTGTGTCCCCAACACACCCAATACAATGGTAAATTGTATAGGTGCACTAGTTCGGCGAAGAGATGGTGATACAAGTGGTATATGGATAGTAGATATAGGTTTTTGTGATCTGAAAATATAAAAACAGCAAGGTAACTAATGATAAAAGTGAGCGTAAACGGTATTGCAATGCGTTAAAACAAGGGCTAGGGTTCATACTTTCGCTAGTGCAAGTTCCCTAAACAATACTAACATAATTGGATCACATAACTATCCCTCAACATGCAACAAAGAGTCACTCCAAAGTCACTAATAGCGGAGAACAAACGAAGAGATTATGGTAGGGTACGAAACCACCTCAAAGTTATTCTTTCCAATCAATCCGTTGGGCTATTCCTATAAGTGTCACAAACAGCCCTAGAGTTCGTACTAGAATAACACCTTAAGACACACATCTACCAAAACTCCAATGTCACCTCAAGTATCCGTGGGTATTATTATACGATATGCGTCACACAATCTCATATTCATCTATTCAACCAACACAAAGGACCTCAAAGAGTGCCCCAAAGTTCTACCGGAGAATCACGACGAAAATGTGTGCCAACCCCTATGCATAGGTTCATGGGCAGAACCCGCAAGTTGATCACCAAAACATACATCAAGTGAATCACGTGATATCCCATTGTCACCACAGATACACAAGGCAAGACATACATCAAGTGTTCTCAAATCTTTAAAGACTCAATCCGATAAGATAACTTCAAAGGGGAAACTCAATCCATTACAAGAGAGTAGAGGGGGAGGAGAAACATAAGATCCAACTATAATAGCAAAGCTCGCGATACATCAAGATCGTATCACCTCAAGAACATGAGAGAGAGAGATCAAACACATAGCTACTGGTACATACCCTCAGCCCCGAGGGAGAACTACTCCCTCCTCGTCATGGAGAGCACCGGGATGATGAAGATGGCCACCGGAGAGGGATTGCCCCCTCCGGCAGGGTGCCGGAACGGGTCTAGATTGGCTTTCAATGGCTACGGAGGCTTCTGGCGGCGGAACTCCCGATCTATTGTGCTCCCGGATGTTTTTAGGGTATATGGAGATATATAGGCGAAAGAAGTACGTCAGGGGGGCCACGAGGGGCCCACAAGGGTGGAGGGCGCGCCCAGGGGGGTGGGCGCGCCCCCCTACCTTGTGGCCTCCTCGAAGCTTCCCTTACGTGCACTTCAAGTCTGCTGGGCTTCTTTCCTTCCAAAAATGAGTTCCGTGAAGTTTCAGGTCAATTGGACTCCGTTTGATTTTCCTTTTCTTCGAAACCCTAAAACAAGGTAAAAATAGAAACTGGCACTGGGCTCTGGGTTAATAGGTTAGTCCCAAAAATGATATAAAAGTGTATAATAAAGCCCATAAACATCCAAAACAGAAGATAATATAGCATGGAGCAATCAAAAATTACAGATACGTTAGAGATGTATCAAGCTCGAGTGTGCGGGAATGGGTAAGCAAGGAGGAAGAAGGCGTGGGTGAAAAGAGTGAATCCTTGTCCCTTTATAAGGGCGGAAGAGGCGATGCGTCTCCCCACCTGCCTGGTAAAACCGCTTATTCCCCAGGCGTTGTAATTGATGGCGCGGTTGGGTTACCCATGTCCGTATTGATGAGAATCCCGTAATAAGGGGGACACGATCTTTGCTTTGACAAGACGTGTCGATAAAACCGCCCCATGTTATGTGCGGTGCTGGTTGAGAAAAACGGTTCGAATAATGACCGAGCCATGACATAACATCATGCTGTCAGAACGCGTCAGCAGATTAGATTTGTGCAAATATTATTCTCTCTGCGGTAGTATGTGGAACTTGTTTTGCAGAGCCGGACACTATTCTGGTGTTCAAAATCTTCTATGGAGTGTTCGGAGGAGGAACCCGCCTTGCAATGCCGAAGACAATACTGCACGCCGGACTCATCGTCATTGAAGCCTGGTTCAGGGGCTACTGAGGGAGTCCTGGATTAGGGGGTCTCCGGACAGCCAGACTATATCCTTTGGCCGGACTGTTGGACTATGAAGATAGGAGATTGAAGACTTCTCCCCGTGTCCGGATAGGACTCTACTTGGCATGGAAGGCAAGCTAGGCAATACGGATATGTATATCTCCTCCTTTGTAACCGACCTTGTGTAACCCTAGCCCCCTCCGGTGTCTATATAAACAGGAGGGTTTAGTCCGTAGGACAACATACAATCATACCATAGGCTAGCTTCTAGGGTTTAGCCTCTTTGATCTCGTGGTAGATCAACTCTTGTAATACTCATATCATCAAGAACAATCAAGCAGGACATAGGGTATTACCTCCATCAAGAGGGCCCGAACCTGGGTAAACATCGTGTCCCCTGCCTCCTGTTACCATCTGCCTTAGACGCACAGTTCGGGACCCCCTACCCGAGATCCACCAGTTTTGACACCGACAACACCATTTGTTACTTCTTGGAGAGTGGTGTCTCCTAGATTGGCTAGGTGTCACTTGGGAGCCTCTGACAAGATTGTGGAGTTGAACCAAGGAGTTTGTAAGGGCAAGGAGATCGCCTACTTCGTGAAGATCTACCGCTAGTGAGGCAAGTCCTTCGTGGGCGATGGCCATGGTGGGATAGACAAGGTTGCTTCTTCGTGGACCCTTCGTGGGTGGAGCCCTCCGTGGACTCGCGCAGCCGTTACCCTTCGTGGGTTGAAGTCTCCATCAACGTGGATGTACGATAGCACCACCTATCGGAACCACGTCTCAAAAATCTCCGTGTCTCCAAATTGCGTTTGCACACTCCAATCCCATCCTTTTACATTCTTGCAAGTTGCATGCTTTACTTTCCGCTTCTCATATACTCTTTGCATGCTTGCTTGATATGTATTGTGTTTCTAAACTTGTGCCAAACTCCACTTCAACTTAAAGAAATTAAAATCTGCAACTTTTGGCACTTAGTGTCTAATCACCCCCCTCTAGACACCTCTTCTCGATACTTTCAGTTGTACCTTTAGGATGCCCTCTGCCCACGTATATAAAGGAGGGGGGAGGAGGAGGCCAGCCAAGGGGGAGGCGCACCAAGGGGGGGAGTCCTACTAGGACTCCAAACCTAGTAGGATTCGGCCCCCCTTTCCTTCCAACGGAGAGGGGGAAAGGGGAAAAGAGGGAGAGGGAGAAGGAAAGAGGGGGGCCGCGCCCCCTCCCCTTGTCCAATTCGGATTGGGGCAAGGGGGCGCGCCCCACCTCCTATGGCATGCCTCCTCTCCTCCACTATGGCCCATTAGGCCCGATAACTTTCCCGGGGGGTTCCGATAACCTCCTGGTACTTCGAAAAATCCCCGATCTTCTTCAGAACGATTCCGGTGTCCGTATATAACCTTCCAATATATCAATCTTTACCTCTCGACCATTTCGAGACTCCTCATCATGTCCGTGATCTCATCCGAGACTCAGAACAAACTTCGGTCATCAAAAACACATAACTCATAATATAAATCGTCATCGAACGTTAAGCGTGCGGACCCTACGGGTTCGAGAACTATGTAGACATGACCGAGACGCATCTCCGGTCAATAACCAATAGCGGAACCTAGATGCTCATATTGGATCATACATATTCTACAAAGATCTTAATCGGTCAAACCGCATAACAACATACGTCATTCACTTTGTCATCGATATGTTACTTGCCCGAGATTCGATCGTCGGTATCATCATACCTAGTTCAATCTCGTTACCGACAAGTCTCTTTACTCGTTCCGTAATGCATCATCCCGCAACTAACTCATTAGTAACATTGCTTGCAAGGCTTATAGTGATGTGCATTACCGAGAGGGCCCAGAGTTACCTCTCCGATACACGGAGTGACAAATCCTAATCTCGATCTATGCCAACTCAATAAACACCTTCGGATACACCTGTAGAGCATCTTTATAATCACCCAGTTACGTTGTGATGTTTGATAGCACACAAGGTGTCCTCAGATATTTCGGAGTTGCATAATCTCATAGTCATAGGAATATGTATAAGTCATGAAGAAAGCAATAGCAATGAAACTAGACGATCATAATGCTAAGCTAACGGATGGGTCTTGTTCATCACATCATTATGTAATGATGTGATCCCGTTTATCAAATGACAACACATGTCTATGGTCAGGAAACTTTAACCATCTTTGATTAACGAGCTAGTCAAGTAGAGGCATACTAGGGACACTCTATTTGTCTATGTATTCACACATGTACTAAGTTTCCGGTTAATACAATTCTAACATGAATGATAAACATTTACCATGGTATAAGGAAATATAAATAACAACTTTATTATTGCCTCTAGGGCATATTACCTTCAAAGGACATGGAAGCTTTCGGTGGCAAGTCATTTCAACTAGAGCATTGTTAGAAATTTCTTCGATAGCGAGAAGTGGAAGTTGATTGAGAAAGAATCTCCACCGAAGAGAGGTGCACTCACCAGGATGGATGATGATGATGATGATAATGACCCAAGAAACAAGAACAATCCCGATGAAAACAAGAAGACCAATGACAAGATCAAGAGGGAAGTGGAAGCATCAAGCTTGCGGGACAAGCTAGATCACATGGTTAAAGTCCAATGAGGCATTGGTGATCAAGACATTGGAGGTAAAGAAGGAGTTGGCCGAGAAGAAGGCTCAAGAAAAGCAAGAGAAGTGGCAACTACTCAAGTAAAAGACCATGCACAAGGCCGTCATTGAGGAGAAGAGCCATGGTCGAGGAGAACAAATCCATGGCCAAGCTCCTTCAAGAGGAGAACAAGATAATGATGATGAATCGAAATGACATGGATGGGTTCACCAAAGAATGGTATGACATAGCAAGGTTGAAGGTCTTGGAGAGGAGAAGGCTACCCTGAAAAGGGATTGAGATCCAGTGACTTGCCTCTAGCAAGTCACATTGTAACTGACTCCCTCTTATCAGCCCTTCAAACAACATCTAACGGATAACAGTGACCCAAAGCAAAAAAGGCATCCACACTACACCTGGGCATCCATCCAACATAGCTTAACAAAGAAAATGCTTCAGCCTTGGCCGTTCAGTCACTAGATAGTACAATCAACAGTTTTCTGTCAGCTAACAATACAAATGTAATAGTACTAACAACTTATATATGTACTGAATAAAAGAATATGGTAGAGATAAGAGAACAGGTTTTTTGCAGAGATAAGCTACAATTCTTTTTTTTTGCAAAGAATGAATCAAAAAGGTAGTAGAGATAAGCTACCATTTTTGTAGAAATAAACTACAGTTTTTTTGCAGAGAATGAGTCTACTTAGAAGAGAGAATATGTTACTCTCTTGTGCTAGTACAGAAATAAGCAGAGATAATCTACAATACAGAAATTAGCAAAGATAATCTACAGTTTTTTTTCACCTAGTGTACTTCTGACTCCCACATAGTACACAAATTAACAAAGCTTAGCAGAAATAAACAATATGTGACTACTGTTCAGAAATTAACATAGATAAGCTACATTTTTTTGCAGAAAATTGAAGAGCAATAGTAAGCAATATTGCCATCCTTCCATACAACACACCTTTCTTCAGATGTCTTAACAGACAACAAGCCACTTGTCATTGAAATTCATAAGTTCTTGTACAATTTCGGAACCAAGTGGTACTACTGAAACAATGATCCAAGGGTAGAAATTGGCCATTTGACTTGTACAATTAAGCCACAAAATACTATGGTTAGCCCCAAAATACTATAGTTAACCATGTCCAAAATACGATCTAACGAACTTGCATGCTAGAACATATCAGCATCATCACAAGGTGTAGCCGACAAGACCTGCTGGGTGAAACTGATGATGTCATTCCATTCTTGAAGCTCCAAATCTGTTCCTTTGTTGCTTTCATACCTCTTCACTTGTACTTGAGGCTGCACACCATTCTTTTTATTTGGAGCTTCCCCTTTCTTTTTCTTTTGTTGCTGCCAATGAAAAGTATAGTAATTAGTTTACAAATGAACAATAAAACATATGATGTACCCATTGCAACATACCTTTGCTCTTTTTTTTGTTGGTGCGGTAGCTTTAGTTGATTTGTGCTTCCCCTTAAGAAACTTATCGAGCCAAATTCTGCCAAAAACCAAAAAGACACGTACAATTAATGGCGGACCGGTCCGGTGACTAAACAATGCAACAAGACAAGCTCATATGCAAAAAAAGGTTGTTATTCACAGTACATATACATGATTTGGTTGTTGTGCACAGTACATGTCAAATTCCATCAGTGAAATTTAAAAGCTACTTCACATTGCTACTTGTAAATTTCCATCAGTGAAATTTAAAAGCTACTTCACATTGCTACTTGTAAATTTCCATCAGTGAAATTTAAAAGCTACTTCACATTGCTACTTGTAAATTTCCATCAATACATACTTTAGATTTGTTACTTGCCAATGTCAATTTCCATGCTTTCGCGGTACTTGTCATTGAAATTCAAAACAATACACGGTACATGTCAATTTCCATCAGTATAATTCAAAAACTACTTGTCATTGCAGAGAAGCATCAAACAATATTTCCATGCTTTCACTGTATAGTTTTCTTCAGATCTTCTATTAAGAGACAACAAGCACAGTACTAAATTTCAATGGAAAAATTCTTAGTACAGTTCAATTTAAGAGAATCCACTCAAATCCACTATCTGCACCACCGGTGGTGCTCCAGAAGAACCACACCGTCGGGGGATTGCCGGTGGGAGGAGATGGGATTGGGGTAGGGTCGCCTCACTCACCTGGTAGCTAGAGGGCCGACGCCGGGGAGGGGCGGGCGGGTCCGAGCGACATGAGCAAGGAGGTCGGCCGGCGCAGCTGATCTACGGCGGCGCTCCTCCTCAATCTGCGGCGGCGCTCCTCCTCGATCTGCGGCGGACCTCCTCCCCGGCCCGCACGGCGCTTGCAGCAGCAGCTTCTCGGCCTGTTGGGGCACTCCTCCCCGGCCCTCACGGCCGCGCGGCGCTGCCTATCCTCCGAGGTGACGGCGCTCGGCTGCTCTGAGCCGTCTCTTCGCACCAAAGCCGCCCTTGTCCTCGTTTTCCCCGCCACAAATCCGTGCTGGATGGGTGTCTGGACATAAGTGTGAGCCTTTTTTTTGCTTCCCTTCACTGCTGTCCCTTGGATGTGGTTTCAACGGCAGATGGTTGGGGGCTAGCTTGCTGAAGACAAGTCACTAGATCTCCATCTACGGAAAAGGCTATGTGGTGCCAAGGTTCGGTGGGCATGGTGGTTCGGCAAGTGGTGGTGGAAATGGTGTCAGTGAAGATTTTCATTTTGTAATGATGATGGATGAGTGATGACGAATGCGATGTTTTTTGGGTTGTGGCACGAAAACTATGTTCGTTAAAACTGTATTTGAATTTTTGGAATTTTCAAATTTTATTTATCAAAATCGTGGTCAATTGCTTCGTGTGGTTTTACGTTTCGAGGGCCGAAATCCGCTGCGGCCGAACAGAGATGCTCGCATTGTACTGGATTCTAAAAAAGAAAATGTGCCAGTTCACCCCTTCATCTCCATCGCCGTCACGGCATTTTGAGCAAACCACTTATCGTCGTGTCCACCTGTCGCCCAGCACTTCACCTTCAGTCACGTCGCTATGCGAGCTCTGCTCTCTCGCATCCCGATCTCCACCGCTGCCTTCTTCTCCTCCTCCCAAACCCTAGCCCCGAGCCCTAGCCTCGCCCCCCTCCGCCTCGGCCGCCGCTTCGTCGCCATGGCCGCCGCCGCCGCGGAGGAGTTCGTGAAGGGCCGCGTCTTCCCCAACGGCGTCGCCGTCATCACCCTCGACCGCCCCAAGGCCCTCAACGCCATGAACCTCGGTGCGGATCGCCCTCCTCCTCTTTCTCCTGACCGGTTGCGCCGGCGTGCCTTGCGGCGTGATTTGGGCAGGAATACCTTGATTTACTCGCCCGATCCTCCCTATTTTGCTAGGTTGCGGATGATTAGGTGAAATTCGCGTCGCGCTGCGTTCAGTGTAGTTTTTTTTAAAGTAGTGCTTACCTAGTGTACTGCGCGGGATTTCAGTTCGGCCTGTACATCCGAAGTATAGCGAGTGACTAGACATCAACTGAAATTAATTCGCTGCTAAATACTCCGCCTACACTGACAACGCCAGATGTTGCCATTCATTTCACATGACACGTGACAGTATGGCAGCGTGTGTATATTTTGGGCAATCATGTGAGCCCATTGATCTGGCTGGCCACTCGAAGCTGGCATGCCACGTCGTAGGCCCACACAAAGAGGTCACACATGTGCCTCGTCTCTTGCTGCACAGTGACTGTGTCGCCGTTGATGGCGGGCGTACATGCTTGGTTCAAGCGGGAGGTGTCCTCTCTTTGCCAAGCGATGGAACCAGGAAACATGAACACCAGGGGCATATGATTGATAATATTGATTAGAGGGATTCTAATCTTACAACATCTCTTGAAGTCCTACGAAAAATATGGTTCCTGCCGTGTGAACCTGATGTCCAAATTGGGATGGTTTGGTGCAACACGTGTCTATTGAACTGCTGCGATGGGCAATTTACTACTCCCCTGTTACAATATAAATGGCTTCCTAGAGGTGTTTTGTCATTAAGTAAATGTTATCTTTTACACGAACTAACTGCCTTGTGCGGCATGTAATGGGCCTACCCCATTTACATCTCCCCCCTCCCCCATAGAATGTTTGTTTGATACCTTATTGAGCTCCACTCACATAGTTGTTACCTCAAATGTGTGCAGAAATGGACCTTAGGTACAAGGCATTTCTTGATGAATGGGAAACAAATCCAAATGTGAAGTGCATTCTTGTGGAAAGCAGTTCTCCCCGCGCATTCTCAGCTGGTATTTTTTCCCTCCATTTTGTCCCCCCTTTCTACGTGGTGAATAAGATATGCCTTGGACATTGAACATGCTGTATTGCCTTTTTGTCTCCGGAGCATTGGATATGTTTTCAAATACGATTCATGGCCAATGCAGGGATGGATATTAAGGGTGTTGCAGCGGAAATTCAAAAGGACAAGAGCACATCACTTGTGCAAAAGGTCTTTCACTTTTAGAACTGATGGTTCTTTTATCATTATTTTTTGTTCAAAAATGTATGCGGCATAAGTATGTTGTTGTTATAGCATTTCTCAAATTTGCACAGATAGTGACTGCTGCTTAGTGTAATCTGCAGGTGGGGATGTGAAGAGACTTGCTATTGATTGCACTATGCCAGAGATAATAGAGGTCTAGCAATAAGACCTTGTTTGTGTCCGAGAAATGAGTTGCATTGTTATAAAATACATAGTTGAAATTGTACTCCAATCTGAAGGAACAATTGAAAAACCTGAATTTCGCAGCCAACTTCGAACTAATGTAATAATTCAAATGATTCTGCAACACTCTGAATTATAATTCAATATTTCACTCATTGATGCATCTAAACATAACATTTACTTAATTATTGACTGTGAACCACTAATGCTGCCATATAACGGAACATATGAATTCAATGCCCTGTTGAGTTGGAAGGATTGATATATAGTGTCCATGAGGACAATTCCAAACAAAATATCAACTCTAATGGTTACCCCATTTCTGGGATACAAAAGACTAGAAACCGATGTGGTATATCACGTCAACAGTAAAAAATGAGATATTGCCATTCCATTGGTTGATTTTCATAGCATGAAAAGGAAAAAGACAAATCTGAGTTACAAGCATTCTATTGATTGATTCCAATCACATGGAAAATGAAAGAATATAACGAGCTATAGTTTTCCTGTACTGATATTTATGCTTTTTGTTATCTCCGAAGTTATGGAATGTACATTTTTAAAGAGGGTTTATATATCACCCACAAGTCACTACTCACTATCTATTCTTGTAACACTATCTGCTTCTTTCACCCACTCTCCGTCTAACATTACAATACCAATATAACCAGGATCAGTTCTCTAGAATCGTACAATACATCTATTTATTCATAGTACTAAGACTTTGTAATTCTTAGCTGATTTTGTAACTGGTACACTGCTGAGAAGCACCCTCTATATGTTATTGTTGAATAACTAATGTTTAATAGACACAAATCTGCTTGTCTTACTAGTACCTTGTGCTCCTTGCTGTGTTTACTTTTTGTAGCATTGGTATTTGCTAAATGGAAATATTGTGCAGTGCTAACTGCTAAGATTTTGTATGCCTAGCTGCTCCTTGTTGTGTCTCCCTGTATAAAGTAATGTTTAATAGTCAATACACATAATTCTGCATGTACTAACCTTAGCCTGTGCTCCTTGGTGTGTCTCTTCTGCGTTGCATTGGTAAATGAAAATAGCTGAATGTATATTTTTATCATTTGCATCACTAAGAGATACAGTGTTCCTTCTCAGGTCTTCACAGCTGAGTACTCTTTGATTTGCAAGATACATGAGTATGCAAAACCTTATATATGCTTGATGGATGGTGTAACCATGGGGTTTGGAATTGGATTGTCTGGACATGGCCGCTACCGCATTATTACGGAGGCAATTGTTTGCAACTCAATTTTCTCTTTATTAATGAGGTCTACTTTCAACTTCTGCATTATAAAGACTGTGATCATGCTTTTCAATGTGCTACTATTACAGAGAACACTCCTGGCCATGCCGGAAAATGGTATTGGCTTGTTCCCAGATGTTGGCTTTGCTTACATCGGTGCAAAAGCGCCAGGAGGGGGTGCAGTCGGTATGCTTCTGTATCCTCCCTTCCTCCCTCTAGTTTATCAATTTGTAGGTGGTATCTTCTGCTAGTAATTTCTCTATGACCGTATAACCATCATGTTTCCAACTTGATGGCATGTATTGCATCGCTAGCTAGTTGTACAGTAGTCAGAACCATACCCTCCCTCCCTACATCATACACTCCTATGTGTCTTGATGTCCACACCTTGTTGTGTTTCTCTGTTATCTTATTTTTGCTATCCCTTTTATCTCCATTTCTGTTGTGTGGGTGTCTGGATGATCATTTTTGGTGGAGCATAATCATTTGAATATTTAATACAAGTTCTCTTTTTTCTGTATTCTGGAACGTGCTGAACAGTTCTGAACTCTGAATCTTTCATGCTACTTATGCAACTATTGTTCAGTTATGGTGAATGGGCTGTATGCCAGATCTTTACTTATGCTATCCTGAGTTGTTCTTTGCACTAATACTGTGACATTGCTGTGGCTTTCTCTGTTCCCAAATGGATAAAGTGTGTATAAATCATATAGCGTCCTTATTTACTTTATCCTTTTCACTAACATCTGCTCCTTTCTCTTCGCAAAAATAAATAATAAATCTTCTTTCAGGAGCTTACCTTGGGATGACAGGAAAAAGAATATCTTCACCTGCTGATGCTCTGTTCATAGGTCTCGGAACCCATTATGTACCTTCCGGGGACTTGGGTTCACTCAAGGAATCCCTCCTGAGTGCTAACTTGTATGTATCTAACTTACTTGGCCAAAACATACTGAACACATTAATATGCAACTATAGTAACTATCTATATTTTATAGTTCTCTACTATGTATTACTCCCTCTGTTCACAAATATATGATGTTTTGGATATTTCAATATGAACTACGTACAGACTGAAATGAGTAAACAAACACACTAAAGTGTGTCTATATACATCCGATTTATAAAAAAAGTTAGAACATCTTATATTTGTGAATGGAGGGAATAATATCTTAGATTTATGACATAGCAAGTGCTTGCAATATTTCTATACTATTTTAGTAGTATCTTGACATATGTGGTTCTCTTTGTCTTGTTGCAGCACTGCTGATCCTCACAAAGATGTTGAGTCACTCCTGACTGGGTACAAGAAGGAACTTGAGTCGGTGCCCCAATTAGAAAAGCTTTTACCGGATATCGTTTCTTCTTTTGGTCCTGATAAATCAGCTACTGAATCTGTGGAAGAGCTAAAGAAGCGTAGTCAAGGTGGTGATGCCACAGGTAATCTTCTGTTAACCGTCCCCTTTCTGATATAGTGAAAACAGTGCCAACTACTTTTATTTGAATGGCCTGTTCTATATAAGAACCAAGTCTACTGCAGTACTGACTAGAGAAGAATGAATGCATATGGGTAAATTGTTCTTTATTTTGTTGGCTGCAGTGTCAGAATGGGCCAATGATGCTTTAGCAGGACTTAAGAAAGGTGCTCCGTTTTCTCTTTGTTTAACACAGAAACATTTCTCTCGAGTTGCATCGTCATATGGGAACAATGAAAATTATCTATCTAAGGTAGTCTCCTGTATCCTGTACCATTGAACATTTCTATTTCCTTAAGTTTTTCTTATTATTCTGTTGCTTGGCACATTCAGTTGGCTGGTGTTATGAAATTGGAGTACCGCATTGCCTTAAGATCATCGGTTCGAAGTGATTTTGCTGAAGGCGTACGCGCTGTCTTAGTTGACAAGGACCAGGCAAGTCATATGGTTTTATTTTTCAATCTCAAAATTTTAAATTGTTCTGTCCAAAAGGGTTTTTATTTTCACTAGAGGCAGAGACACATGTTGTTGTGTGTGCTACATGTGTTTCATGGGCCTCCACCTATGATCTATGCTGTAAGCCTATAGGGGGTCCAACCAGTTAGAACGTTTTCCTTTCCACTATCAACTTTTAGACCATAAGTTCTACAAATCCTAAGTTCAAAGTTGACATAAGCTTAAACCTACCTGATGGGTTGTACTGGCATTATGAGCACTCAAGTATGCTTTACTCCGCATGCCAGTTTCCACAAACAAGACAAATTAGCCAGCTAAGACTTGTTCAGCTTGTAAGGCCAGGAGCTACTTCCCCTGATTTTGGCTCAGCTGTTGCTTATGCATAAGCCTGTTTTTGGCTAACCGCAAAAAACCATAGGGCCATGCTGGCCCATGCCCATACATGGTTTTTATACCATTAGCAAAGATGGGTTCATACCATGAACATCCAGTGGTTTTATATGCCTTTATCAACCTCCCTTCTGCAAAAGCCCACCGAAGCAAAAGACTGAGCCAAGGTGGCCTTGTGTCATAACCTATGTGAGTAAGTCTGTTCTGACTACTTATGGCTTTTGGCAGGGAGAAAAAGGCTTGCCAAAGCGTGGCTTAAGCCTCCCTTGGAAATATGGCCTATGCTTATTATAGGGCCTAAAAATGCGTTCTGCCCATAGCTTGTTCCTCTCCAAATATGACCCAGTTCACTGATTTGACTTAACTATATAAATCACCTGAATCGTGACTGCATTTTTATAATCATTGGGCACAGATAGAGAAGGACAGGCCTGGGCAGTGGTGAAGTACTGTCCACTTGTGCCAAGAGGTCTTGGTTTCGAAGCAGCCTTCTGCCCACTTGTGCCAAGAGGTCTTGGTTTCGACTCAGCCTCTCTGCATTGCACTGTGCAGGGGTAAGGCTTGCCTCATGCAATCCTTGCCCAGACCCCACCTGGTGGGAGTTTCTAGCACTGGGTCTGTCCTTTTCCCTTTTTTCGGCATACAGATAGCCGTAGACCCCTGGTCTGTTGTGCAATGGCAATATTTTAAAGTAGGAACTGCAATGGCTGCTCTCTCCACATATAGATTGAAATTTGTCTTGAATCAGATAATGTAGGATAACTTGTACTCCCTCCGTCCGAAAAAGCTTGTCCCAAGCTTGTCCCTCAATTGGATGTATCTAGCACCAAGTTAGTGCTAGATACATCCATTTGAGGGACAAGCTTTTTTGGACAGAGAGAGTACCTAATCTTGTTCTACTATTTAAGCTTTGAGATAGTCTGAACTTTTTGAAACATTAAATCAGAAATAATAAAATATTAGATCCTGGTGTCATCTATGTCTTGCAAAATTGGGCAAAAGTCTATTTTACATTAAACTATAATGCACTTTGGACTGTTGTCTGTTTATCTTGCAAGATTAGGTAGAGAGCTCATGTTCAAGCTAGCAACCAAAATACTACCTCCATCCAAAATTAATTGTCGCCCAAATGGATGTATCTAGACGTATTTTTAATAGTAGATATACCCATTTGAGCGATAAGTAATTCTGGAGGGAGGGAGTATAAGGCACAGCAGCACACATTAAATGCATACGTTTTGTGCATTTTACTCATGGTGTGACGTCATTTACATACTCATGCCGGGGAAGGTTATCTAAAATCTAATGTGGTAGTGGTTCATTTAACCTGAAGGGAGTATAAGGCACAGCGGTACACATTAAATGCATACATTTTGTGCATTTTACTCATGGTGTGACGTCATTTACCTATTCATGCCTAAGGGATCAGTATTATACCCCTAATCATTCCGTCGAATTGTCTCATCACTTGCAGAATCCAAAATGGAGTCCAGCAACTCTGGAAGACGTAAACATGGATGAGGTCGAATCAGTTTTCGAACCATTAGCTGCCGATGCTGAGTTGAATGTGTGATCTTCTGTAGCAGCCCAGAATGCTGTGACCACAACACCCTTTATCCTTCCAATGATGTAATAGGAAATTACAAACATACATACGGCTATCCATTGAGCCAATAAATTTGCCTGGAGTGCATTGTCTGAAAAACAGAGTTTGATTATCAGCATTTGATGCAGCGGTTTATTTGATGGAGCTGAAGCACATAGATTCAGGTTCAGGGTTTTACTTCTGCAGTGCCACTGGGTAGTACGTCATACCCTATGACGTCCTGAGAAAACACTGAATCCCACCGGAAGAACACTGGGACTGAAAAAACATTGTCCGGCCAGCAGATTCTAACAAACGTGTACATGTATCTGGTACAACTGACGTATGGGAGACTGACGAGCTGCCTGGCGACGGGAATATCTGGTACAATTGACGTATGGGGAGACTGACGAGCTGCCTGGCGACGGGAATATCTGGTACAACTGACGTATGGGGAGACTGACGAGCTGCCTGGCGACGGGAAGTTACCCGTCATTTCGTTTTCAGCCCTTAATTAACTCGCTATCTGTTTTGGTAAACAGTGTGTACCCACCATCATTTCGACGGGCGCCTTTCCATATTTATGTTGGTATATTTATGTAACCCAGATGGTCGTCAACTTCATGTATTTTCTTGGTGGCTGGCTACTTTCCGTGGGCCAGGGCAGATGTTCCCTACGTACAAGCAGGCAGCGGCGCCGTGTGCCCTGCGGGCGATAAGCCCGGTGATGGATGCAGTGTTTTGCTAGAGACAAAACAATAGGACCTTCCATTTCAGCATGACCACACCCCAATCCAGGCATCCAGCAGTCCTGATAAGGCGACGGACGGCGAGCCGACGAGGCATCGCATGATGCGCGCGTAAAGCATGACCGACTTGCCGCTGCCAACGGGCACCGGGACTGACAGCGACGCACACAGTCGCGTCGGCGCTCTCGACGGATTTGTGCCTTCCGGCTTCCGCCCCCTCGCGTCACCGGGCGGACGATGACCAGCCCTATCAGTTCAGAGGCAAGCGTAAAGGAGACGCGGGGCCGTTCTCCGGGGATAACCGGATAAGGCCGGCGATGCGGCGGCGCCGCGGCGGGGCGGGGGAACCGGGGATGCGACGATGGCACGGCTGATGGCGACGCGGGAGGAGGGGCTCAGGCGCTCAGCATGTGGCGTGGGGCCCCCCGGGGAAGAGATAGGATTACGGATCGCAACGGGCAGAGCGGGGGAGCGATCCCGTCCACTGCGTTATACCAAGGCCGACAGGCCGGGCCGTTCCGTCCCCCTGTGCGCTACCCGTTGTTTTCTCCATAATTGGCTCCGGATTTACGATGTGATGCGTCCACTCCACTTGTGGCTCGTTTTTACGGAGTGTTCCTCATGGTAAAGGTGAAAGGTATTCCCAACCGAAGCAAGTGCAAGCGTACGGGACATTATTTGTTAGCAACTGAGTTTCCTTCGTTCTTTGTTCTAGTACTGTACTACCCTCTGTCAGCGTTTCGAACGGGGAATTCTCCTCAGGAAGCGGCGAAGTTGAGGAAGAGAAAACGCCATTGGTATGTACGTAGTTCAAAATTTACAAGCACGACACAAGATTACTACTAATTTTTTTAGCGAAAAACAGGGAATTTCGGCCGAAAAGCATGCGGCTTTTCTTTTTTCAGTTCAGCTTTAGCTAGAGATGTTCTCATCTCTCTCTGATAGTAGTGGAACCCTTATGGAAAACCATGCGGCTTCGGACGTGTGGCGCGGGCCTGCAGCTCTCGTGACGACGACGGACGTACGGCGCGGCGCTCCGACCTGTGAACTGTGCAGCTTCCGACACATGCCGGCGAGGTCAAAAAAAAAGAGAGCCAAATCGCTGGAGTACTATTTCCTTGACACCAAGGCCACGCGTCACCTCAAGTGTGAGCGTTTTAATTAAATTAAACTCCATGTCTATCTCATCCGGACCGCACACGTGGGCCGATGCCGTGGAGTACTCAATCAGCTGCGGTGGGCTGCGGCGGAAACTGCTGCTGCCGAATAGAAGAAGAAGAACCGTGAGCTGCGGCTGACTCGGACGAATAATCTATCCGTTCGGAGCAGGACGAAGCCGACATGGTAATCATGCACCAGCGCACGGATTTTTTTAGGCCAACGTGGGCCTTGCGCATTGGTTTCCCGGCGCCACCACGGCTTTTGAGATCCATCCGTAGACGGGCTCGGCAGCGGCTTCCCTTCTCTTTTTCGAAGGAGACGCCAATTGGATTTGGAATTTGCTTCACACCACTCCTAAAAATCAGCACTCCAGTGTCAGTCTGGGCATATCCATGCGCACACCGCACGCTTCCTATCATCTCCACTTCTCCTGTGGTACTTTGCTTGGGAAGACGCAAATCTGGCCCAGATACGAGATCGCAACCTTACCAAAAAAAAGAGCTTCCGCTAGGCGTATGGTACAGTTCGGATAGCAAGTGATAAACCTTGAGAAAATCCATCTTATCCCTTCCCTTGCACCGCCGCCATACCACATACAGATCGCCTACTGCACCACGACACTGTCGTCCCTCTCGCGGACCGCGACGCCGCTAAAAGATCTGGAAGAATCCGCCCCCGCGCAAGCACGCCACGATAAGCTCCAAACCGCCCCGAGCCCACACGCACACCCCCACTTAATTCAGAAACCCATCGATTCCTCTGTTTCCTCTGCTCCGCCCCCAACACCCCGTATAAATACGGCGCGCCACTCCTGCCACTCGCCGCACACAAGAAAGAACATCAGCACGCAGAACAAATCAAGCAAGCTCTCCTCTCACTCGTTTCTTGCTCGGTTCATTTGCGGCGTCAGCGATGGGCGACCTGATTCCGGGGTTGCCGGAGGAGGTGGCGAGGGAGTGCCTCATCAGGGTGGGCTTCGACCAGCTGCCCGCCGTGCGCCGCATCTCGCGGCAGTGGAAGGAGGAGGTCGAGTCGCCGGACTACGGCCGCCTGCGCCGCGCCGAGGGGCTGGCGCGCCCGGTGCTCGCCATGGTCCAGGCGCAGCCCGAGCGCGTCGAGCCTGGACCGGCGCAGAAGCACGCGTCGGCGTCGGCGGCCAACGGCGGACCCGCGAACAACTACAGGATGGTGCTGCTGGACCCGGTGGCGGGGCGGTGGGCTCCGCTCCCGGTGCTGCCCGGCCCGACCGGGAGCCTGCCCCTGTTCTGCCAGGTCGCCGCGGTGGACGGCCCGCAGGGGAGGAAGCGGCTGGTGGTCGTCGGCGGGTGGGACCCGGAGTCGTGGGCGCCGACGGACTCGGTGTACGTGTACGACTTCCTGACCGGCGCGTGGCGCCGCGGGGCGCCCATGCCGGGCCCGCGCCGGTCCTTCTTCGCCACCGCGGCCGTCGGCGGGGCCGTGTACGTCGCCGGCGGGCACGACGAGGAGAAGAACGCGCTCCGGTCGGCGCTCGCGTACGACCCGGACGCCGACGCGTGGGCCGCGCTCCCGGACATGGCGGAGGAGCGCGACGAGCCGCGCGGGCTCTGCGTCGGCGGCAGGTTCCTGGTCGTCGGCGGGTACCCGACGCAGGCGCAGGGCCGCTTCGCCGGCTCCGCCGAGGCCTTCGACCCGGCGACGGCGGCCTGGGACACCGTCCAGGAGGGCCTGCTCGAGGACGGCGCGTGCCCGAGAACCTGCTGCGTGGCGCCCGGAGCCGAGCGCATGTACATGCTCCGCGAAGGGAACCTCGTGGTGCGCGACGGCGGCGCCTCGGCGGGGTGGCGCACGGTGGCGTCCGTGCCGGAGGACGCCCGCACGGCGTCGACCGTCTCCGCCATCCCCGGCGGCCGCGTCGTGGTGATCGGCTCAGGCTGCCACGGAGGCGACCAGACCGTGTACATGCTGCGCGACGAGGCCGGCAACGGCAAGGCCGCGTCCTGGGCGCGCGCCCCGGCGCCGCCGGAGTTCTCCGGGCACGTGCAGGCCGCCTGCTTCCTAGAGATCTGATCTGATCACCTAAGCGTGTGTACAGAACCATGAATAGTGTACATAGAGGTAGTATATGTGTGCATATAACGCATCAATGCGCGTCTGCGAGGGCTGCGCCTTTTCGCGCCATGACTCGAGCTTGCATTGCACCCGTGTAAGAAAATGATAGTTAAACGAGCCCAGAAAGATCGTTGCAATGAACAATGTTTTCGATTTTGTCTGCCGCGAGACGAGATGTCGATCGCCGGTGAGAGGATTCCGGAGCTGTTTTGCACCGACCAATGGGTGCCGTTTTTCTGTTTGTTCTGTTCAGCCGGGACGTTGAGATAGGCCTTCTAGAACACGTCGTTGCAAAAGGCAGGTCTGCTTTGCTTTGCTCTGTGCTGGACAAGACAAGAATTCTTTTGGAGAGTGAAGTGTTGGGAAGCTTCTGCAACGGCTTATCCTAAATTTGGAAGGACGACGATGCCCGTTTTCATCATATCTCGAACCATCTTTTGTCGTCTTCTCACTCCAGATGTGGCTTTTGGGTTCGTGCTCGCGCTTAACCGTGACTTTTGTTCCGTCTATGCTGGGTACTCTTCTTTATGGCTTCTTTGGATCACAGCATTAGAAAACAAAGGAATTCAAAAACACATGAATTTGACAGGATTGCATGTGCAAAACAGAATGGTCACTTGGATGGAACACAGAAAAACTCCAGAAAAAACCACAGAAAAAATGCCTCAATTCTACATGAATCAGCGTCGAAAAAAGGTTAGAGTGGATATTGAAATTCCTATAGGATTGAGGTGCAGGAATGCAGCCCATTGGAATTTTGGAGATGTCGCTCCTTTGATCCAAAGGTCTTCCTTAGGAAAAAATCCTATGAATTGAAATCCTTCAATATTTTTATGAAAATCCTTAAATCCAGAGAGCCCCTTATTGTAAAAGGAAAGTGCTGAAATTCAAAAACCATGTAACAGGGTAGCTGCACTGCAACAGCGAATAGAGCGCTTGTGACTGAAATCCGATCCGCCGGTCCGTGAACAATGGTCCAATCCGCAGACACGGATGCGGGAGGTGGCCATTCAATGCTACCCACATACATTTCAAGCTAGCCAGACGAAATTTGTGCAAACACAACGGTTTTTAACATAAACTGGACGAAATTAATTACTTTCGAACATTTTTCATTACATTTCAAACATTTAGAAAAAACGACCTGACCCTAAATCTATCCTACGTGGCGGCCCTCATCCACTTTCTTTGAATTCTGCATCGGCGACCACGTCCTCCATCTGTCATCTCCATGAACGACGACGGGTTTCAAGACCCGTGAAGTGGAGGTGTGGATTCCGCCGAGAAAGAGTAGAACATGGGAAGGGACCAGCCCACATTGGACACAATGCCTTGCTGCTTCCCATGCCCCAGTCATCCTTGGAGGAGTCCGCGACTTGTCCATCGCTGGTGCCAGTGAACGTAACGTCGATGATGGACGTGCACAGTCCGGCACTATCCACCTGTCATACGCGCCCCCGAAAGTTAGACGGCGACACGTAGGAGGCGCAACAGGGGACGTTCTCATCCTCAACTGCCAGTGCTGCCAACGCTTTGTGCGGCCGTGTCTGCGGCTGGCTGCGCCGACACTGCTGAAAGGACATGCGGTGCCCCCATGTGTGGTTTTGGTAATTGATGACATTCTCTATGGACTAATGGTTGCATTGAGTTATATTTGAAGGATTTGTCCATGGGCATTTCTTGAAGTACATGTGTTGGTTTCAAGGAGTTTATGAGTTGACCAAGGTGGTATTAAGGAATTATCCAAAGATTGGTCATAGAGTTGGAAAGAGTCAAGGTTGATCAAGACTAAGTACAGAGAGTGATTCAAGTTGATCATCACACAAAGTGTAGAAGATACACCGAGTGGGATCAAGTGATCTCATGGTATGGTAAGCATTGTCCATTATGCTTTGTGTACTAATCCATGGTCTATGTGAGAGTTCTATGTGGGGTTAGGTACGTGTTCATGGGCTTGCGTCAAGAGGAAGATATCACTGACATCAAGTTGTGATCGTCATCAAGAATTCCGTGCGCAAGTTCAAGTGAAGCATCACAAAGAGATCAAGTGCTTGATGCTTGCCGTCCATTGTGGTGTCAATGGACTTGTGAAGATGTGCCGAAGAGTGGCTCACCCATAGTGGAGTATGGGGGAGCAATCATCTAGTCTTCATCGACCCAACACAATCAAGAAAGGTGGCCCAACTTGAGGGGGTCAAGATCATCATCATCTAGCTCAAGTGGACTTCATGCAAGGCAAAAGTTTTCCCTTGATAGGTTTTATATTTTACCGGTCTCATGGTGATAGTTTAGAGACCGGGTTATAGGATCGATAGCCGTACTATCAAGGGGGGCTCTCAAGTGAGTAGCGTGATCGTATCGTTTGTCCAGAGCTCAAATCATTGCATCCTTGCATCATCTTTCTTTATTCTTATTTTTATTTTATTTTTAGGTTTTAGAGCTTGTGGTTTTCTTCGTGACAAGCTCTAGTACATCGAAAACGGATTTCATATGCTTCTTCTATTGCGTTTCCGTGTTGGAGGTTTTACCGGTCTTATTTGAGGAAGGGTTCTCACCATTTTCTTACGGGCCTTTTCTAATTTGCTTCTTATTGTTATTTATATCAAGATTGTGTTAGCCCTTGTTGCTAGCTTTCCAACAAACTTGGTTTCGTTGAATTCGGAGTCCGTTTGCAGAAGTTGTGTCATTTTTGGTGTCCTTAAGAAGGCTGCAGCGGTACTACCACCCATGGGAGAGGTACTACCGCTTGGAGCGGTACTACCGCGGATACTTCACTCGTCATAAGTCCAGCGGTGGTAGGCACGGATGTAATTTTTTAGTACCGCTCGAAGCAGTAGTACCACTACCCCTAGTGGTAGTACCGTGAGGACGAGCGGTAGTACCGCTCTGTGCGGGTTGTGAGCATAACGGTTGGATTTTCCCCCACCTATAAAAGGGGGTCTTCTTTCCCAATGAACCTTATCCTTTGAGCTCGTGTTCTTCCCCCACTACTGATCTTCTTCGAGCTTGCTAACTCTCAATCCCTTCATGAATTCTTGCTAGTTTTTGAGGGAAAAGAGAGAGGAGATCTAGATCCACATTTCCACCAATCACTTTCTCCTTTATGTGAGGGGAACCCCTTGAATCTAGATCTTGGAGTTCTTGGTGTTCTCCTTGTTCTTCCTCTCATTTTCCTCCCTAGCATTAGTTGCTTCGGTGGGATTTGAGAGAGAAGGACTTGGGCACTCCGTGTGCCCTTGCCATTGCATTTGGTGCATCGATTTGAGTTCTCCACGGTGATACGTGGAAGTTACAAGTTGAGAAGCTTATTACTCTTGGGTGCTTGGTACCCTTGAGCTTGTTCCTCTTGGGTGCTTGGGCACCCTAGACGGTTGGTGGTGTTCGGAGCTCAATCATTGTGGTGTAAAGCTTCGGGCAAGCATCAAGGTCTCCAATTAGGCTGCGGAGATTGCCCCGAGCAATTTGACGGGTACCGGTGACCGCCCCCAAGGGTTGCCAAAGTGTACGGGTTCGGTGACCGCCCCTAAGGGTTGCCATTTGTACGGGTTCGGTGACCGCCCTCAAGGGTCCCTTAGTGGAATCACGGAATCTTGCATTGTGCGAGGGCGTGAGGAGATTACGGTGGTCCTAGTGGCTTCTTGGGGAGCATTGTGCCTCCACACCGCTCCAAACGGAGATTAGCATCCGCAAGGGTGTGAACTTCGGGATACATCGTCGTCTCCGCGTGCCTCGGTTATCTCTTATCCGAGATCTTTACTTATGCACTTTACTTTGTGATAGCCATATTGTTGCTTGTCATATCTCTTGCTATCTCATAGTTGCTTATCTTGCTTAGCATAAGTTGTTGGTGCACATAGGTGAGCCTAGTTGTTTTAGGTTTGGTGCTTTACAAATTAACCGCTAGGTTTATTCCGCATTTGTTCAAGCCTAAATCATAATTATTTTAAAACGCCTATTCACCCCCCCTCTAGGCGACATCCAGGATCTTTCAATTGGTATCAGAGCCTCGTCTCTCTTTATTAGGCTTTATCGACTAGAGAGTAAAGATGTCGACTAGGGGATTAGGATTCTCTGACACTCTTAGTTTCAATGGCACAAATTTTGATGTTTGGGTAATTCGCATGCTTAATCTCTTTAGGGTCATGGACCCAAATTTAGAGCGAATTGTAGATATGGGTTTTTCTCCTCCAAAGGATCCCCAAAGATTATCTTTAGAGGATGAGAAAAACTCTTATCTCAATGCTTAAGCTTCTAATGTGCTTTTCGATGCTTTGAGCAATGTAGTTATATTTCAACTCATGCCGTTCCGGGATGCTCATGAGTTGTGGACAAAGCTTCAAGATAAATATGGTGTGTCCAAGATTTTTGGGGATGATTGTTCTCCCTCCACCTCCGGACGTGTTTCCTTCTCAACTTCTTCTACTTCACCTACATGTGAATTGCCACAAGGTAATGCTATGGTGAGTAGTGTTGGTTATTGCAATGATGATAGTGTGCTTGTTCTTGGTGATCCTTCATCATTATCTTATTGCAATGGTCTTTCTTTGGACTATAACACTTCAAGCACCTTACATATTTCACATGCTTGTGTTGATAGCCCTTGCATATCATGTAGAAATTGCTTGCTCAAATCTCATGATGATATGCTTGCTATGTCTTGTTGCCACGATAAAAAATGTATCTATTTCCTCGAGTTGTTGTGCTAACAATGTAGAGGAAACTCAACACTCCATGGAACAATATGTGGCCTTAAATGGTGCTTCAAGGGATCCTACATCATCATCTATTGCTTTATGCCTTATGGCTAAGGCTTCAAAGGTATCTCCTACTTTGAAACCCAGTGTGTCTCTTGATAATGATGTTAATGCTAATGATGATAAGGATAATGATGAAGAGAATGATAATGTTGCCTCCTTAAAAATTAAGGGGGAAATGGTTTTTAAAGCTCTTCATAAAAATAAAATTGCTCGTTCCAACTTCATGGAAATCATGTCCATTGCCATTGAGGGCAAGAAATATATTGATGAGTTGGAATCTCGTCTTGAGGAGCATGAGGTCAACATTGATAAAATGGAAGGTCACGAGCGTGATTACGCTAATGAGATTGCGGACCTCTCTCAAGCTCTTGAACTTGAACAAACCACCAAGGAATCTCTTGAGGAGACTTTTGCTCTAGAATTATCTAGAGTGAAGGAATCTCATGATAGAGCTCTTGAGGTGGCCAATGTTTTTCAAACTAAAAATGCTAAGCTTGAAGTTGCTCATGATATACTCCTTGAGGATTTTGAGCACCTCAAAAATGGCTCAAGGGTCATCAAGGGTGAGCTCATCAAACTCATCGAGTCTCATACACAACTTAAAGATTCTTATTCAAAAGAGCTTGTAAAGTTGTCTTCTCCTCTTGCTATTATTGATTATGCTTGTGCTACTAACTCTATTACTTGTGAAGCATCCATTTTGAAGGAGAATGTTGAGCTTCGGCCTCAACTTGAGTTGCTATCTAGCAATTATGAGAAATTGGAAGAAAGCCATGAAAATCTCTCAAGCTCTCATGATGATCTTCTAGTATCCCATAATGTGCTAAAGATAGCTCATGAGGCCATGATTGCTAAGGTAACATCTAGTGAGCCTCATGTGGATACTAGCACTACTTCTAATCAAAATGCTATGTTGCCATGTGCTAGTCCTTGTAATTCATCTACTCACAATGTTGGTACATCTTGTGATGAATTGCTTTCCTTGCCTTGTTGCTCTAATGATGAAGCTTATACTTCCTCTAGTACTTGTGTTGAGACTAACCATGTAGAGGAAATCAAAGAGCTCAAGGCCCAAGTCACTTATTTGAAGAAAGACTTGGAAAAGAGTCAGGAAGGGAAATTCACATTCAACAATATCTTGAGTGTGCAAAAATCCTCCAATGGCAAAGGTGGACTTGGATTCAACTCCAACAACAAGAAGAAGTCCAAGGTGAACAAAAATTGAAGGGGAACGTAGTAATTTCAAAAAAATTCCTACGCACACGCAAGATCATGGTGATGCATAGCAACGAGAGGGGAGAGTGTTGTCTACGTACCCACACAGACCGACTGCGAAAGCGTTGACGCAACGTAGAGGAAGTAGTCGTACGTCTTCCCGATCCGACCGATCCAAGCACCGTCACTCCGGCACCTCCGAGTTCTTAGCACACGTACAGCTCGATGACGATCCCTGGGCTCCGATCCAGCAAAGCGTCGGGGAGGAAATTCCGTCAGCACGACGGCGTGGTGACGATCTTGATGTACTACCGTCGCAGGGCTTCGCCTAAGCACTGCTATAATATAATCGAGGTGGAATATGGTGGCAGGGGGCACCGCACACGGCTAAGGAACGATCTCAATGATCAACTTGTGTGTCTAGAGGTGCCCCCTGCCTCCGTATATAAAGGAGCCAAGGGGGAGGGGGCCGCCGGCCAGGAGGAGGGCGCAGGAGTCCTACTCCTACCGGGAGTAGGACTCCCCCCCCAATCCTAGTTGGACTAGGATTCCCCGAGGGGGAAAGAGAGAGAGGGGGGGCCGGCCACCTCTCCTAGTCCTAATAGGACTAGGGGAGGGGGGAGGCGCGCGGCCACCTTGGGCTGTCCTTTTCTCCTTTCCACTAAAGCCCATTAAGGCTCATATGGCTCCCGGGGGGTTCCGGTAACCTTCCGGTACTCCGGTAAAATCCCGATTTCACCCGGAACACTTCCGATGTCCAAATATAGGCTTCCAATATATCAATCTTTATGTCTCGACCATTTCGAGACTCCTCGTCATGTCCGTGATCACATTCGGGACTCCAAACTAACTTCGGTACATCAAAATGCATAAACTCATAATAACTGTCATCGTAACGTTAAGCGTGCGGACCCTACGGTTCGAGAATAATGTAGACATGACTGAGACACATCTCCGGTCAATAACCAATAGCGGGACCTGGATGCCCATATTGGCTCCTACATATTCAACGAAGATCTTTATCGGTCAGACCGCATAACAACATACGTTGTTCCCTTTGTCATCGGTATGTTACTTGCCCGAGATTCGATCGTCGGTATCCAATACCTAGTTCAATCTCGTTACTGGCAAGTCTCTTTACTCGTTCTGTAATACATCATCCCGCAACTAACTCATTAGTTGCAATGCTTGCAAGGCTTATGTGATGTGCATTACCGAGAGGGCCCAGAGATACCTCTCCGATAATCGGAGTGACAAATCCTATTCTCGAAATACGCCAACCCATCATCTACCATTGGAGACACCTGTAGAGCTCCTTTATAATCACCCAGTTACGTTGTGACGTTTGGTAGCACACAAAGTGTTCCTCCGGCAAACGGGAGTTGCATAATCTCATAGTCATAGGAACATGTATAAGTCATGAAGAAAGCAATAGCAATATACTATACGATCGGGTGCTAAGCTAATGAAATGGGTCATGTCAATCAGATCATTCAACTAATGATGTGACCTCGTTAATCAAATAACAACACTTTGTTCATGGTTAGGAAACATAACCATCTTTGATTAATGAGCTAGTCAAGTAGAGGCATACTAGTGACACTAAGTTTGTCTATGTATTCACAACATGTATTATGTTTCCGGTTAATACAATTCTAGCATGAATAATAAACATTTATCATGATATAAGGAAATAAATAATAACTTTATTATTGCCTCTAGGGCATATTTCCTTCAGTCTCCCACTTGCACTAGAGTCCAATAATCTAGATTACACAGTAATGATTCTAACACCCATGGAGCCTTGGTGCTGATCATGTTTTGCTCATGGAAGAGGCTTAGTCAAACGGGTCTGCAACATTCAGATCTGTATGTATCTTGCAAATCTCTATGTCTCCCACCTGGACTTGATCAGGATGGAATTGAAGCGCTCTTGATGTGCTTGGTTCTCTTGTGAAATCTGGATTCCTTTGCCAATGCAATTGCACCAGTATTGTCACAAAAGATTTTCATTGGACCCGATGCACTAGGTATGACACCTAGATCGGATATGAACTCCTTCATCCAGACTCCTTCGTTTGCTGCTTCCGAAGCAGCTATGTTCCGCTTCACATGTAGATCCCGCCTACGACGCTTTGTTTAGAACTGCACCAACTGACAGCTCCACCGTTTAATGTAAACACGTATCCGGTTTGCGATTTAGAATCGTCCGGATCAGTGTCAAAGCTTGCATCAACGTAACCTTTTACGTGAGCTCTTTGTCACCTCCATATACGAGAAACATATCCTTAGTCCTTTTCAGGTATTTCAGGATGTTCTTGACCGCTGTCCAGTGATCCACTCCTGGATTACTTTGGTACCTCCCTGCTAAACTTATAGCAAGGCACACATCAGGTCTGGTACACAGCATTGCATACATGATAGAGCCTATGGCTGAAGCATAGGGAACATCTTTCATTTTCTCTCTATCTTCTGCAGTGGTCGGGCATTGAGTCTTACTCAACTTCACACCTTGTAACACAGGCAAGAACCCTTTCTTTGCTTGATCCATTTTGAACTTCTTCAAAACTTTGTCAAGGTATGTGCTTTGTGAAAGTCCAATTAAGCGTCTTGATCTATCTCTATAGATCTTAATGCCTAATATGTAAGCAGCTTCACCGAGGTCTTTCATTGAAAAACTCTTATTCAAGTATCCCTTTATGCTATCCAGAAATTCTATATCATTTCCAATCAGCAATATGTCATCCACATATAATATCAGAAATGCTACAGAGCTCCCACTCACTTTCTTGTAAATACAGGCTTCTCCGAAAGTCTGTATAAAACCAAATGCTTTGATCACACTATCAAAGCGTTTATTCCAACTCCGAGAGGCTTGCACCAGTCCATAAATGGATCGCTGGAGCTTGCACACTTTGTTAGCTCCCTTTGGATCGACAAAACCTTCTGGTTGCATCATATACAACTCTTCTTCCAGAAATCCATTCAGGAATGCAGTTTTGACATCCATCTGCCAAATTTCATAATCATAAAATGCGGCAATTGCTAACATGATTCGGACAGACTTAAGCATCGCTACGGGTGAGAAGGTCTCATCGTAGTCAATCCCTTGAACTTGTCGAAAACCTTTTGCGACAAGTCGAGCTTTATAGACAGTAATATTACCGTCAGCGTCAGTCTTCTTCTTGAAGATCCATTTATTCTCAATTGCTTGCCGATCATCGGGCAAGTCAACCAAAGTCCATACTTTGTTCTCATACATGGATCCCATCTCAGATTTCATGGCTTCAAGCCATTTTGCGGAATCTGGGCTCACCATCGCTTCTTCATAGTTCGTAGGTTCATCATGATCTAGTAGCATGACTTCCAGAACAGGATTACCGTACCACTCTGGTGCGCGGATCTCACTCTGGTTGATCTACGAGGTTCAGTAGTATCTTGATCTAAGTTTCATGATCATCATCATTAGCTTCCTCACTAACTGGTGTAGGTGTCACTGAAACAGTTTTCTGTGATGCACTACTTTCCAATAAGGGAGCAGGTACAGTTACCTCGTCAAGTTCTACTTTCCTCCCACTCACTTCTTTCGAGAGAAACTCCTTCTCTAGAAAGGATCCATTCTTAGCAACGAATGTCTTGCCTTCGGATCTGTGATAGAAGGTGTACCCAACAGTCTTCCTTTGGGTATCCTATGAAGACACATTTCTCCGATTTGGGTTCGAGCTTATCAGGTTGAAGCTTTTTCACATAAGCATCGCAGCCCCAAACTTTAAGAAACGACAACTTTGGTTTCTTGCCAAACCACAGTTCATAAGGCGTCGTCTCAACGGATTTTGATGGTGCCCTATTTAACGTGAATGCGGCCGTCTCTAAAGCATAACCCCAAAACGATAGCGGTAAATCAGTAAGAGACATCATAGATCGCACCATATCTAGTAAAGTACGATTACGACGTTCGGACACACCATTACGCTGTGGTGTTCCGGGTGGCGTGAGTTGCGAAACTATTCCGCATTGTTTCAAATGAAGACCAAACTCGTAACTCAAATATTCTCCTCCACGATCAGATCGTAGAAACTTTATTTTCTTGTTACGATGATTTTCCACTTCACTCTGAAATTCTTTGAACTTTTCAAATGTTTCAGATTTATGTTTCATTAAGTAGATATACCCATATCTGCTTAAATCATCTGTGAAGGTGAGAAAATAACGATATCCGCCACGAGCCTCAATATTCATCGGACCACATACATCGGTATGTATGATTTCCAACAAATCTGTTGCTCTCTCCATAGTACCGGAGAACGGTGTTTTAGTCATCTTGCCCATGAGGCACGGTTCGCAAGTACCAAGTGATTCATAATCAAGTGGTTCCAAAAGTCCATCAGTATGGAGTTTCTTCATGCGCTTTACACCGATATGACCTAAACGGTAGTGCCACAAATAAGTTGCACTATCATTATCAACTCTGCATCTTTTGGCTTCAACATTATGAATATGTGTATCACTACTATCGAGATTCAATAAGAATAGACCACTCTTCAAGGGTGCATGACCATAAAAGATATTACTCATATAAATAGAACAACCATTATTCTTGATTTAAACAAGATCCAGATATAATGTTCATGCTCAACGCTGGCACCAAATAACAATTATTTAGGTCTAATACTAATCCCGAAGGTAGATGTAGAGGTAGCGTGCCGACCGCGATCACATCGACTTTGGAACCATTTCCCACGCGCATCGTCACCTCGTCCTTTGCCAGTGTTCGCTTAATCCGTAGTCCCTGTTTTGAGTTGCAAATATTAGCAACAGAACCAGTATCAAATACCAGTGCTACTGCGAGCTCTAGTAAGGTACACATCAATAACATGTATATCACATATACCTTTGTTCACCTTGCCATCCTTCTTATCCGCCAAATACTTGGGGCAGTTCCGCTTCCAGTGACCAGTCTGCTTGCAGTAGAAGCACTCAGTTTCAGGCTTAGGTCCAGACTTGGGTTTCTTCTCTGAGCAGCAACTTGCTTGCTGTTCTTCTTGAAGTTCCCCTTTCTTCTTCTCCTTTGCCCTTTTTCTTGAAACTAGTGGTCTTGTTGACCATCAACACTTGATGCTCCTTTCTTGATTTCTACCTCCGCAGCTTTCAGCATTGCGAAGAGCTCGGGAATAGTCTTATTCATCCCTTGCATATTATAGTTCATCACGAAGCTCTTGTAGCTTGGTGGCAGTGATTGGAGAATTCTGTCAATGACGCAATCATCTGGAAGATTAACTCCCAATTGAATCAAGTGATTATTATACCCAGACATTTTGAGTATATGCTCACTGACAGAACTGTTCTCCTCCATCTTGCAGCTATAGAACTTATCAGACTTGTCTGGCCGAGTTCCGGAAATATTGCAGAATTATATTAGGAGGATTATGCTGACAATGATCGGTCTCATCGCGCATTGAAACATGCTTGAAATATTCTGAACTCATAGTACTCATGGAGACATATACTAGCGAAATAATAGTCGTCTGCGTGTATTTAATTTGAACGTATCAATGTAGTTGTTACGTCCAAATTGCTAAGCCGTCAAAACATGGCACCTGAACTAGTCGAGTACGTCATCAAGCTTTGCTCTGCTAGTACGTTCATCAACATTCGGTCGTTGCTCCATGCAGCAGGCACCTGGCACATAGCCGGTCTTCCAAGGACGCTAATTCTTCGTGCGCAGTCAATCCGAGGATACATCCCTCAAGTGTACGGACCCAGTCGTGGTATGACTTTGCTACCATCATCCTATCCAACTTTGCCTTTCTCAAGGCAACCGATGTAAAACTTCCCAACGAGACAACAACAAGAGCGAGCCATCATCTCCACAACTAGTCAACATCACACAGCAGAATACTATCAGTCGTACAACTATCACATTGTTCATGATAACTACCTTAATCACAGTGACATACTAGTAGTATACACAAAGTATGCAAATAGGAGAAATTACAGGACATAAGAAACCAGGAGCCTTGGTCCATTCACGAATTCGACATCCACTACTAAATCCTGGCTACGCTGGACGTAACAGTGAACACACAAGAAAAGTACACAACTCAAAACCAAATAAACAGTAAAGAAAATAATGTACATCGAAGAAAAGATCTCGTGGAGATGACAAATTAGGCACGAGTAGAGTTTCAAAGAACTCACGATGGTGAATAATCGCTAAAATTCCGAGATGGAACTCATCTCACAGACTAAAAAATGAAAAACATAGGAAACATTACATGCTCCGACTTTCGAGTACTCTGTGAGATTCTTCAGATGCCGATGCTCTCTTATATCTTGCAATCTAGGCTCGTCAAGTAATAACCTGAAGAATATTCTGCGTACGTGCAAAAAACTAGAGCTTCGCCACCACGAACCATTAGCAAATAAAAGACGAACATGACCACGACAGTAGAAGAATGACACCTTATACAACCACAAACCCGAATCATCAACCAGTGTTGTCTGAGGCAACACGACGAACTTTGAGAAAGCGAGGGAAAAATACCATCGGAAGAAATCCATACAGAACATGAATCGGATTTTTCATGTGTGATTAATATGCCATTAGTGGGTTAGATGAATTTTCCATATATATTCAGAATAAATTGGAATGCTCTAACAAATATCATCAATAAGTCAAATGATACACCGAATAGACATACAAAAGACTAACACCATCAACTGCTAATCAAATAATAAACCAAAGACAAAATGAATAACACTGATATGCCTATACACATACATTAAGTGCTTGTAGAAATCCAACTAGATCCCACACGAAGACACACCCGTGCATGAGTCACCCATCGTCACCACCCCATAAGAAGAACACGCGCGACACCCACAAAACAACTTAGATCTTGAACCAACCAAATTCGTAAGAATACACTCCGTATTATCATCGTACTTCACGACACAACGGAAATTAAATAATAAACATGAAACATTTGAAAAGTTCAAAAATTCAGAGGGTGCAAGTTGAATATGTCTTCATCGGGCCACACTATTCACAAGGAATGCGTTTCTTACGATCGCTTT
Source organism: Triticum urartu (assembly GCF_003073215.2). Lineage (NCBI taxonomy): Eukaryota > Viridiplantae > Streptophyta > Magnoliopsida > Poales > Poaceae > Triticum > Triticum urartu. The sequence continues at coordinate 536,086,909 of NC_053028.1, forward strand.
AAGTCGGGGATGGAGGAGAATTTATAGAAGGTTTACATAATTACATTCATTAGCGATGCAATTGCATACCGAATAGGCGCCCAACCATGAGCTCAAATGCCGGACTCTAAACACGCAACACTATACGATATTCATGGTGATGCTTCATCACTAAACCATTAGCCGACATCAACTGTCTGTTGGCGACGGCATCACTGATCCTACACACTAATCCGTTCCACAATAAGACCAAAGTACCGCTAGACACAAAACTATAGTAGAGCACAGTCCTTCAATTTAGTTGCATTGAAAGTATTAGCGGTGGCTACTCAATGGGCATTCAATGATAAACGAACAAATCCTCACCAAAGCATATTTTGCATACATAGAGGCAGAAACAGAACCGACACAGCAGACGGTGAGTTGTAGATTCATGTGACACAACAATCAACAGGGTAAAACTAGAACGACAACCAGGAGAGAAGCTTAGAGATACCCAAGATACTTTAAGCACTGATCGCAATGCGATAAAGAGGAGCTGAGCAATACACAACCAATAAGAACACGCGCAAGAAATGATCAACACGAAGTCAAGAGCGGCTGATGACGGAAGGAAACGATACCGACTATAGGATTGTAGAGAGCGAGCCATAATCAGATGTTTGCTGGTCGAGTCAGAATCCTAGAAGTCAGTGCCAGTGAGTCGAACGAGGCTTGAAATCTGAGGTCAAAGAAGCCTAACAAAGCGAACTAAGATGATGAAGGAATCTTAGGGAAAAAGAGGGAGGGAAACGGGCCCCCAGAAAAGACCAGATAGGAGTAGAGACAGATAGATCATAATAGGTTGAGATAAGCCGCCGGCTGGAAGCATAGTGCTCCGGATTCCCAGAAGACTCACCATAAATAAATGATGCAGGAACCACCAGAGACACGCAAAACCATAAGATCAAAAATTTGAAACTTATGGGACCTCGTGGTAAGAGAAAAAGTTAAGATCGTATGATTGCTACTTATTGCACCGATGATGGACTCAAGCAAGAAAAAATGTGTTGCCAAGAAGAACACATAGGTCGGACGCCTGACTGTTAATGATTTTAGTCTCCTAATAAACTCTCGCTGTTCGTAGACATTTCACTAGTATAAAGAGATTTCGAAACTAGAAGAGTACACCTTAGACAACCCTTGCCAGTAATGAGCTGCTTTAACGTTGTCCGAGAGTGCCACATTCTGAAAAGAGGGTTGCCAGCAATAGTTTATGTATAATATTAAATGATCAGAGCAATGATAAGAGATTATCAAAACTGGCATCCATAGATGGATCTGGAAGGAAAAGAATTGTATTAAGATCATTCAGTAGTCTACAGACGACCAAGAACGGTATTTTGCTGGAGTCCTAACAGAGATGCTGAAGAATCAAGATGTCGGGGTTGAAGAAGCATCTAAGCGCATCCATTTTAGTACTGAGAGAGGTAGCGAGACCGTCGGACCGATAAGATGGGAGATAATTCTGCGTTCTGAAGTTGAGGTGACTCAACCATATGGTTTTATACAGACGCTTTATGCGGGAGAAGCCTATGATTTACAAGAAAGTGAGTGGGAGCTCTGTAGCGATTTCTATATTATATGTGGATGACATATAGTTGATTGGAAATGATATAGAATTTCTGGATAGCATAAGGATACTGGAATAAGCAGATTGATCTTCTCTCAGAACGATGAAGAACACATTATGCAGCTCAGGTGGCATAAGCTGCTAGGATATACATAGTTTAGGCTATGAGTCTATAGAATCGCTATTCCACCGGACGTCGTTAACCTTGTGGAATCTTCAATCCGCACCGACAAGCACAATTACCCTTCGCATCGAGAACGAGTTTAGCCACAGATAGTCCGCACGAAATATGATCAATCAATTAGCAACAGCGGTATCTTGAGCCTTGCGATTGGTTACCAAAGGTCCGCTGGGGCTCTGATCGAACAGCGAAATTGTTCGGTCGGGAGTAAGACTAACAGGTATGCACCCCTACTAGCGCCAACGCACAGATGACAGAGGAAAGATAAGACGGATTGTTTACCCCTAGATGCTTCAGCTCCATAGGCTGTATTCATGTATAATTACGCTGTGTACCGCCAATACCTGAATAGATCTGCCTTTGGTCGTCAAAGTGTGTGAGCAGGGAGCGTGTACAATAGTAATTCGCCGAGTGGACTCATGGACAGCGTCTAAAGAAACATCGAAGTATACCGCTGAAAGCGTACTAAGGATATGTCTCCTGATATGAGGTGACAAATGAGCTCACCGAGTATAATAAAATGGTCAGAAGTTGTGAATGTGGATTGGCAGGGGGAAAGTACTTTCGGCATAGACAACTGCACAGGATGTACGGAAGCGAATCGGCTGAATTGATTCTAAATCGCATAGTACCTGGATACGTGTTGGTTCTCTCAAGCGTGGCACCTTTAACACAGTGGCATAGATGTAGACCTTGGCTGCGTCCGTACTAACAACGCATCGGTTGTGAACGGGGCGACTCATACACAAAGGTGAGAGGCCGAAGAGGAGTAGGATAAGTAGCGTCGCCACTTTTCGGAAGCACAAACCGAAGGAGTGCTGGGATGGAGGAGTTAGATAGATCGCGGAGATCTGAAGGCGGAGTTGGTACATACGTGAAGGTCGCGTCGAGCGGTCCAATTGAAAATACTTTTCTATTGCCGTGGACGTAAGGACTCCGCAGTCGCATTGCCTTCTTGCGCGCAGGATTCTAGATTGCTTCTCAGCCAAAGAGGGACACCCAACTTACATCTCAGATTGGACCGGATGTCGAAGTTCTCCCACGCGAGGGTCGACAAGGAGATACTAGTCAGCAGAGGTGAGGAGCAGCACCTACCTACCGAGATCTCCTTAGTGACCTACAAAGATAAGGAACTAGGTCGAGAGGGGGAGAGCGCGACTCGACGCGTCCACCATTGGCTGTGATCGCAACTTGTTTTGCTACTCTCTTTCCAGCTAAAACGCCCCGCTATTGTAAGAAGCCCATCTTATAAGGCACTCTCTTCCGGCGGTGGATGTGGAGCCGGGTAAACCAACATAACCGGTGACTTCAGACCGGTAACCAAATGACTCCAGGTTGTTGCGACGTTCACGAGAAGCAGAATTCCGATGCTCCACGATATAAAAGGCTTCCATCTATATAGTTGTGCAAGTCCTAGATTATATGATTCTTCTCTAGACCTGAGTACCATTGTCGAGCAACTTTATGGTGCGTGACGAGCTACGAAACCTGATCATTTGTAGGGAAATATAGCCACTAAAAGAGCGGATTCAAACATTCACTCGGCAAAAGTCTATCTCAGATTATGCTGACTTTCTCGGCTCATTCAGATAATCATCATAGATCTTAAAACGTTGCTTATAAATGCATATGTATATTAACCTATCATAGTAACTAGCTAGTATCTGAGTATTTAACCGGAGAGCTCAACATAATACAGTTGTGAATTATAACGAATGCAGACTATAGTTGGTCACTGCACACAGATTAGGCGGCTACTACTCTTGACTCAGCTCATTAATTCAAAGCGGTAATGGTCTGATATTTAACGACAAAGTCAAAAAAAGGTGTAGACTAGCTAGCACATGACTGTAGTAGGACCATAACCCATCACTTTAGCAGCACCCCACCGTAGGAATTACTAAAGAATGACTATTGATGACTCGAATACAAGTGTCCTATGACATTGAGATTTCAAGATTATTAATAACCTTGATTGAAATAGCCTACTCCTATGACTTATTCCAGCATCAGTTGTCGGTGCCGGCAGGACAACTTATGTGTGCTAAACCGTAGGCGGCAACACACGTCGTTACAATATCAGACAACTTGATTAGACGACGTAACCTGGCTGATTATAAGCTCTAACCAGGTGTTCTCAACGGTACATGAGTGAACTCAATACATGTCATAGACGTGCCCAAGACCTGGAACATGCTATCTTGTTATTACGTCAGAGGACGCGCTCCTACGACATAATAGGAATGAACTAAAGGAGTAGTTGAGAGCCGAATCCCAGAATTGAGAAGAGGAACGTCCATCCTGCGATGGAATACCTAGTTTTGTGAGTATACGCGACATATTCTCCGGGATAATACCGATGGACGAAGAGGAAGCAAGCGAGTATGGGTTTGGTATTTCAGTCCCCCTCACTGTCTCTCACCCGCGTTCCGCGTTGTTTGCATAGTTTTTTAGTATACGGTGCGGGTCTGACCTGATACAATATCAGAATCTTGTTGAAGTATCTTTATCGGAGGGGTCAGCCAATCCATGGGCACCATTCAACACAACGCTTCCACTAGCTCAGTTGGCTTGATTGACCGTTGTGAGTCAATCGTCGTCTCCAGTAGCGATAATGTGTCCTTACAGCTCTTATTCTCTGAACCGTGTCCCGAGGAGTGTCTGCGATCACTCGATTCAGGATGTTTATAGATGACACAATGACATCTTAGTATCTAGAAGTTTATGTCATCTTTGTTGAGAGACGTCCGAGTGTTTAGTTCATGGTGAGTCACTCTACGTAACGGTTCTCGTTGATTCAATGGGACACATTTATCATCGCCCACGGGAGACTCTCGAACTTTAGCCGTCATTATGATGACATAATGAAAGATTGATGACAACAGTGAGCTTTATGTTGAGGTGGTGTAAGGCGCCTTATTTTATGCGACAGATTGAGGCGGTACCACATGAGTATCATAGGTGAAATTCGAGGGATTTTTCTCTACCGCACGGATGAGTGGAGGATAAGCGCTGTATTCACTACATCTCAGAAAATACGGAACCAGACCCCGGGAGCCATATGAGGCTTTAATGGGCTTAAGGTGGGAAAGGAGAAAGGACAGACCCAAGTGCCCCACAGCCATCGCGCCCTATCCCCTAAGTCCTATTATGGGGAACTGGGAGAGGTGGCCGCGCACACCCGACTGTACGGCAACGTCCTTCCTCTCCTTTCCCCTCCGGGAACTTTCTTAGTTCCACAGGAATGGGATGGGCAGGTAGTCCCACTCCCGGTGGAGTAGGACTTCCTGTGCCTCCCTGCGCGGCCCCTCCAGTTCCCTTTGGAGGGTCTTCTTTTTAGTTGAACGTTTGGTAGCGACGAAGCAAAGTGTATGCGGCCTCCGCGGCAAGGTGAGTTGCACATCAAGCAAATGCTGCATGGAGGTCAATTCCTCTAGACGAAGCAAACACTGTCTAAAGTCATATTAAGGAAATGCCAAATTAAGTGAACAGTACTATAATTGGTTCCTTATAGCCGGTAGGTGCGGATGCCCGCCCTGGGACCGTGCTTAATGAATATTATGAATTGGCTACCTTATCCGATATATTGTATTAGCCGATTCGGAGCATTCTAGATCGATACCGACACCCTAAGTGACATCGGTTATGTGCATCCATTCAAGAGTTTCGTATCAACATACAACACTTGCTTCATACGGCCGTTATCGCGGTGGCCCTGACGGGAAATACTTATCCCTCCCGACCTTGCTGAATCTCGGTCAACTCCAGGGATGCAATCGACGTCTGTACGTGTGCTTAAGAATATCTAGGCTAGGGTGCCACGCTAGGATGAGCGGTTGCTTGGATCGGGTCGGCATCGAGGAAGACGGTACGACTACTGAAGAGGCTTACACTCTAGTGTCAACAGTTGTAACTAATGCTTGTCTATGTATCGCTAAGTCAGCGACTCTAGGATGGTGAGTGTAACGTGTAGACTTATCACACTGGTTAATACAATTTACGCTCTACCTGACTTATCACATGAATATTGTATCCATGATAAATATGAGGGAAAAATAATAACCATCACTATTTATTATAGACTTTTCGCGTGTGCGTAGGCATTTTGTGAAATGCTTACTTGAGTGAGTTCCCTAGTGCAGAATTATATGTTTCTACGCTTGGAACCTCTCTTCTTGGTTGTTTGAACGTGATTGTCCAAAGTCCACTCTTTTGCCATTGGGATGGATTCATTTGCCCAAAAAACAACGACCAAGGTCGAAATGCATTGTTGAATGTGATTTCACTTCTAGAAGACTCTTTCAAGTCCTTTCTTCAAAGTAAACGATACGATTGGGCGGGCTGGGCCGCTCGTTGCATTCCTAGCTAACATGCCTTATACGTCAGCTACTAGATACAGTCGCAAGTGGATAGAGGGAAGTATACTCTTCTCATCATAGAGAGGCAACAAGTGGCCAGGAGCGTAAATGTATCAGATCACAAGGTAGTCTATGCCTTAAACAGATTTTGGTGTCGGCAAATGAACATTAATGTAAGACATAGACAAGTAGGGCAAACGATAGCATCTTTGACATTAGATAAGGATGTGCTAGTGATACTCCGCACCAATAGAGGCTTCACAGTACAATGTATAATTCAAGCAATCAGATGCCTCAGGTGAGGATAAGCCTGTTAGCGACATTATGGATACTAGAAGCACTCAATCATGAAAGAGCCTTGAGAAGATTTTATCTATCTCATTGGCTTTCTCCTCACAATAGTTCTGAAATATGTGCAAAAGGAGCTCTTCTCACAAAACTCAAGCTTATACTTCTCAAGTTGAGAAATCAAGTGAGAAGAAAGTGAAGAGTAGACGTTGCTACCTATGTCGCGAGAAAGGTCACCTCGCCTCTTCATGCTCTAGTGGTAACTTATCCAACCCAATTATTATTGATGATATCTATTCTCTTGGGAAGGATAATGTTGGCAATGTGTTTGCCAAAGTTGTTGGTACTCAAAGGGGTGTCAAGAAAAGAACCATTTGGGTAGCCAAGCCTATTGTGACTAACCTCTTAGGACCCAACTTGGTTGGGGACCAACTAGCTCATACTTGATCAATAGGTGTTCTTGGAGGTCATTGGAGACTTGGCTACATTATGAAGAATTAAGGAGACTTCATCATTATTATTGTCTCAAGCCAAGTCATTCAGATTATCAAGTTTCTATCTTATATCCAATGTTCCTCCTTGCGGTAACTCGTGCTTAAAGTGTTTACATTGATAGTTACTTGCCCCTTTGCATGTTTGGTTTCGTTCCTTGCATGTGTTTGTATATGTTGTGCTTCCAACTTGATTATCTTGAGCAATCAAGTATGTGCGTGTTGGTTTGCACATCATGTATGTGTGTGTCATGCATTGAGTCTTTTGCACCTTGTTTATTTCTTAGTTGGCTCTTGTGAGAGATTAATGGAATATCCCATTACGGGGGAGTGATGTGCTTCGTGCACCTCACAATCCTATAAATGTGTGTACATGAGTAATACCATCTAGTATTGATATTTCAAGATTATCTAGTCGCTATGTGGTATGTCTTCTCATGAGAAATTCAAATTCTAAATAGTCCATTAATTATCTCTTGTTGGATCCTTTTATTTGCCTCTTGTTTTATCCTTAACTGGTATCACATTATGGGGGAGTAATATGATATGTGTATATTACTAGCCTAGAAAATGTGTACATTTGAGATATTGTCACCTAGAGATGATATTGTGAATTATCTTGTTCCTAGGTGGCATGTTAGCTCTACAAGTTACAATTTGCTTTTTGTTTGGTGTGAATATGATGTCGGATATCCTTGCTATCTACCACCGGGAATTATTTCCATTTACTTCTTGTCTTTTGACAATTGGTACTCACTTGTGTGGTAGAATTTATTGATCATCTTTACATTGGCTTTTGCTTTTATTTGCCTTTTCTCTTGCCAAGGAATGTATCAACTCCCTTTGTCTTCCATACCACTTGTGGATCTTGTTTATTTCTTGATCTTGTCTAGTGTTTTCTAGATATAGTGAAAGTGGTGATCCCACCTTGTGCATTTTGTATTCAAATGCAATTTTTCTATAATGCACTAGTCTTGGGGGAGCTATCCTATTTTCTATAAAACACTCATCTTGCGATCCTTATCAAGTGTGTGTTGGTGAAAGGCAAGCCGTTTTCGTTTTGGTACTTTGTGCCATCATGAAACTTTGTAGAGAGCTTGGTTTGTTTGGAACCATCCTCTTTTTTGGGAGTTTGATATCTTTTATTTTGAGTGTATCAATGGATATCTCATTCCTTGATGTATCTTTTATGGATATCCTCCAAGTGATGTTTTATTTATTTTGTATCTTTTCTTCACTTGGTTTTTCTTTGTCATTTGGTATCGGTTCTTGAAGGTCTTGAGCATGCATATTTACTTCATGTAGTCTCTGTGGCATGCCTTCTTTCTTTGACCCAACATATAGGGAAACTCCACCAAGTCTCAAATTGGATGAGATGTGCATGAAATTCATTTCCTTCTCTATATGCACATATTTATGTGGAGTTTGTCCTATGTATATTGGTGTTTCTAACTCTTTGGTCCCAATGAGTTCGGGTACCATTTTGTTTGTGTTGTTGTTCTAGGAACAATTGGAGATGCATTGGATGCTCGGCTCACTTAGAAGGAAGGTGGTGTCACCATGTGCTTATTGGAGTCAAGCTAGGATGCTCAATGAACTACTATCTACTACCTTCAATTGGTTTATTCTACATCCTTCCAATGATATCTCGGTAACAAGTATCTATTCATGCATTCTTTTCTTGCATTCAACCTTGTGTAGGTTGCATCTTGGCATGATATTCATTCCATCTTGTGATACTTGTTTCCTTTCTCAAAGCATCTCAACGATGATCTCATGTTGCTAGTTATGATGTGTTTGATGGTTGTATGGTAGGAATTCATTTATATACAATAAGACCATATCTAGCCATGTGCTATGCTTCCAAGCAAATATCTTATTAGTATATGTATGACCTCCCTTTGGATATCTTGTTCCTCGTGTTGTAACTATTTCGAGTGTACATCCTTCTTTGTAGATATATATCATCATGATTTCGTCTACCTAGAATCTTATAAACTTGAGAGAAGTTGCATATCTAGTTGATATCCTTTCTTTCACGTCCACCTTGTCTTTCTTATTTGGTGGCTCCGTGAAAGCTTTTGCTTGAGTGCGTGTCTTCTATCGTTGCATCTTGATGCACTCTTGTGTGGTGAAGATTATTTTCCTCATGCTTATCTTTACGAGGCTTTTGCCATCTTAATTGGTATCCCTCGTCTTGATGAGGCTTTCATCTTCTATCTTCACCACGGGTTGTCACAAGCATAGGTTATATATATGCTTATTAGTAAGCTTGTGAACCAATTTGCTAGTTGTGTGTGGGAATGATAGGCCTTGCACCGTGTGCCTCATTCTTTCAAGACTTTATTGATGCTTAATGCTCATCCGTACATTAGTCTTCTCAAGTGCATTGCCTTGACTCACACACATCATTTTGGTTGAGCCTATTCTTAAGTTGCCTCTTTTACTTGTTGCTCAACCATGTGTTTGTTGCAAGTACTAGGCTTTGTTTCCTATATGCTCACTTGCACTTGTTGTAAGTTTCTATTGATTTTGGGGGAGCTATATATGATCCTATTTTGTGCACTCTGTATCCAAATACAAATATTCTTATGTGTGCACAAATCATGGGGAGCTTCTCTAGTTTCTTTAGAACACTCCTTTGCTCATATCATAATATCATTTATTCATGTGGCTCATAGGATCTTTGGTCTAGTTGGTTCTATTGATATCCTTTGATTGCTTGCTTCAATTGGTATCTTTTGATTGCTTGATTGCTTGTGTCTCTCTTTGTTATGTCCTTATGGCATATCATTCTTTAGCAATCTTTGTGTCTCAATATAGTTTGTGTTCCTCCAAGTATTTACCTTTGGATATGTGTATGGCATTCCACTATCTTGTTGAGAAATACACAATTTATGGAGGGACACTTTTTATATTGGCCTTCTAAGCTTTTCGCCCATTTTGGCAATCGATGCCAATGGGGGAGAAGTTTCAGAGAGTTTTGTGGAGAAGGTTTTCAGAGTCTCCGTTTCAGAGAGTTTTGTGGAGAAGGTTTTTTAGAGTCTTCTCCTTGCTTTGGTTTTGTTCCTAAGCATTTGCATCTCATTCTCCTGCATCATTGGTTGTTGCATTGCATGGTGATGCATAATTCCTTATATAAACTCTCTTGAAATTGATTGTCATCAATTACCAAAATGGGAGAGATTGAAAGGACATGCGGTGCCCCCACGTGTGGTTTTGGTAATTGATGACATTCTCTATGGACTAATGGTTGCATTGAGTTATATTTGTCCATGGGCATTTCTTGAAGTACATGTGTTGGTTTCAAGGAGTTTATTAGTTGACCAAGGTGGTATTAAGGAATTATCCAAAGATTGGTCATAGAGTTGGAAAGAGTCAAGGTTGATCAAGACTAAGTACAGAGAGTGATTCAAGTTGATCATCACACAAAGCGTAGAAGATACACCGAGTGGGATCAAGTGATCTCATGGTATGGTAAGCATTGTCCATTATGCTTTGTGTACTAACCCATGGTCTATGTGAGAGTTCTATGTGGGATTAGGTACGTGTTCATGGGCTTGCGTCAAGAGGAAGATATCACTCAACCGATGGAGAGGATGGCATCAAGTGGTGATCGTCATCAAGAATTTCGTGTGCAAGTTCAAGTGGAGCATCACGAAGAGATCAAGTGCTTGATGCTTGCCATCCATTGTGGTGTCAATGAACTTGTGAAGATGTGTCGAAGAGTGGCTCACCCATAGTGGAGTATGGGGGAGCAATCATCTAGTCTTCATCGACCCAACACAATCAAGAAAGGTGGTCCAACTTGAGGGAGTCAAGATCATCATCGTCTAGCTCAAGTGGACTTCATGCAAGGAAAAGGTTTGCCCTTGATAGGTTTTATATTTTACCGATCTCATGGTGATAGTTTGGAGACCGGGTTATAGGATCGATAGCCGTACTATCAAGGGGGGCTCTCAAGTGAGTAGCGTGATGGTATCGTTTGTCGAGAGCTCAAACCATTGCATACTTGCATCATCTTTCTTTATTATTATTCATATTTTATTTTGAGGTTTTAGAGCTTGTGGTTATCTTCGTGTCAAGCTCTAGTACATCAAAAACGGATTTCGTATGCTTCTTTTATTGCGTTTTCGGTGTTGGAGGTTTTACTGGTCTTATTCGAGAAAGGGTTCTCACCATTTTCTTATGGGCCTTTTATAATTTGCTTCTTATTGTTATTTCTATCAATATTGTGTTAGCCCTTGTCACTAGCTTTCCAACAAACTTGGTTTCGCTGAATTCAGAGTCCGTTTGCAGAAGTTGTGTCAGTTTTGGTGTCCTTAAGAAGGCTGCAGCGGTACTACCGCCCATGGGAGCGGTACTACCGCTTGGAGAGGCACTACCGCGGCTACTTCCGTGGCTACTTCCGCTCCGGACCAAAAACTCGTCATAAGTCCAGCGGTGGTAGGCAAGGATGTAATTTTTTAGTACCGCTCGCAAGCAGTAGTACCGCTACCCCTAGCGGTAGTACCATGAGGACGAGCGGTAGTACCGCTCTGTGCGGGCTGTGAGCATAACGGTTGGATTTTCCCCCACCTATAAAAGGGGGTCTTCTTCCCCAATAAACCTTATCCTTTGAGCTCGTGTTCTTCCCCCATTGTTGACCTTCTTCAAGCTTGCTAACTCCCAATCCCTCCATGGATTCTTGCTAGTTTTTGAGGGAAAAGAGAGAGGAGATCTAGATCCACATTTCCACCAATCACTTTCTCCTCTATGTGAGGGGAACCCCTTGGATCTAGATCTTGGAGTTCTTGGTGTTCTCCTTCTTGTTCTTCCTCTCATTTTCCTTCCTAGCATTAGTTGCTTCGGTGGGATTTGAGAGAGAAGGACTTGGGCACTCCGTGTGCCCTTGCCATTGCATTTGGTGCATCGGTTTGAGTTCCCCACGGTGATACGTGGAAGTTACAAGTTGAGAAGCTTATTACTCTTGGGTGCTTGGTACCCTCGATCTTGTTCCTCTTGGATGCTTGGACACCCTAGACGGTTGGTGGTGTTCGGAGCTCAATCATTATGGTGTAAAGCTTCGAGCAAGCGTCGGGGTCTCCAATTAGGTTGTGGAGATCGCCCCGAGCAATTTGACGGGTACCGGTGACCGCCCCCAAGGGTTGCCAAAGTGTACGGATTCGGTGACCGCCCCTAAGGGTTGCCTTTTGTACGGGTTCGGTGACCGCCCTCAAGGGTCCCTTAGTGGAATCACGTCATCTTGCATTGTGCGAGGGCGTGAGGAGATTACGGTGGCCCTAGTGGCTTCTTGGGGAGCATTGTGCCTTCACACCGGTCCAAACGGAGATTAGCATCTGCAAGGGTGTGAACTTCGGGATACATCATCGTCTCCACGTGCCTCGGTTATCTCTTACCCGAGCTCTTTACTTATGCACTTTACTTTGTGATAGCCATATTGTTTCTTGTCATATCTCTTGCTATCACATAGTTGCTTAGCTTGTTTAGCATAAGTTGTTGGTGCACATAGGTGAGCCTAGTTGTTTTAGGTTTTGTGCTTGACAAATTAACCGCTAGGTTTATTCCGCATTTGTTCAAGCCTAAACCGTAATGATTTTAAAATGCCTATTCATCCCCCTCTAGGCGACATGCACGATCTTTCAACTGCGTTGAGAGTTGCGCGTCGAGCACGTGCAGCTCTTAGAGCATGTGTTACTCCGCAACAAAATTCGGGTTCACCGCAGCCAGGGCAGCCACGATCTCCTCTCTTGCACGCTCGCCGTAGATTTGGCCCTCCGCCAGCCGGTGCTACTCGAGGAGGAGCAGATTGTACCTTTGCTCCTCCCGCGCCTATCAGAATTCCGACATAGGAGTCGGCGCAGGCTGCTTCTCATCCGCCATGGCTTCATCGTAGTGCGTCTGCGCTTGCTCCATGGTCATCGTCTCCATTGTGGGGTCGTCGTCGGGGACCTCTTACGTTTTGATCCAAATTCAAGTATAAAGAGAAAGGCTAACTCCTGACGAGCGAGGGGAGCGAGGCCCGTCGCAGGTAGGCTTGGGCCAAAGTGGAGCGAAGCGAGTCAGAGTGCCATATACCTCACTAAGGACCAGATGTTCCATGAGAGAACAAAGCACATTGATGTCAAATACCATTATGTGTGATACATTGTTGAGCAAGGTAAACTGAAAGTATGCAAGATTAGCACTCATGATAATCCTACCCACGTGGGCCGCCCCCGACAGGGACACCTTGGGGGATGGGTGCAGGGGGGCTTCACCCCTAGCGGTATGGATCAGTATTGACCTAGGATCACCTGTGTTATATATATCCTTTGTAAGCCACCACACGAGATACGTTGATCAGTTGTAAATCCCCGACGTCTGTAACCTCCCTGACATAGTGAAGATTTCCTGGCTGGCGCCTGTGGTTTCTTCCCCTTCGTGTTGGGGGGGGGGGTTCCATGTTAAATCTCGTGTCTCTTGCTTGTTTTTGTTCTTCTCGTATTGATTTACCTGTCGTATCTCTAATAACCTCGGGGAAGCCGGTCGGCAAGCCGACCTCGATCCGCCTGCCACGGCGGCCCTGCCAGGTGCCACAAGGGCGGCAATCTCACGATCCATCTCTGTCGACATGCTCTCCCACAGAAGCGTTCCCGCTCGCATTCATGGTCGATGTGGTGCAAGGGAGGAGGATGTGGAGCAGATGTGTTGTGGTGTGGAGTTTAGCCGGGTGTTCCTGTCTTTAAATAGCGGATTCTGGTGAGGCCAATCATTTGAATGCGTCAATGCGTGGCGACGGAGTTGATTTGTAGACCGGCGAGCCTGCTTAATGGTGGCATACAGACGGACGGGCATTGAATGGGCATGGTAGATATTCGCCTGGTCCCCTACTTCATACGTCTCTCAAGCATTGAACAAGCGCAGACAATCAGGACGCTGTACGGGTAGCACCCTTGGCTGGCGCACCCTTCAATGTCGGCGCTAGTGAGAGGTCGCGTCTACTCTGGACCGGCGCCAATGCGGAGCAGCCGCTCTACAGCGGCATGAATGAGGATAGTTGGCACCAGGCGGGAACGCATCCGGACGCGGGATGAGAGTTTTTGGTGGGCCAAGGTAGTCAGAAGTGGGCGTGTCAGCGGCGGGACGCCCGCAAAGACCTCACCACCCTTTTTGTGTGTGGTTTGCGGGAAAAAGTATCTCGTGATGCAGAATCACATTGAATGGCTTTCGAGGTACGAACGTGAAGTCTGGATGTACACGGTTTGAGAGTCGATGTTGGAGATGCCCTTATCACCGCTACTCGTTGTTCGATGAGTTTTCTTTCTCATCATCATCATCATCATCATCATCATCATCATTATTATTATTATTATTATTATTATTATTATTATTATTATTATTTCTACGGAGCTCACGTCTAATTTATTTTGGATCTTTAATGATTTTATGTGAAGGTCGTACACGCAGGAATTTTAGGAAGATCGTACTGTGCGTGTACTAGTTGATTGGCTGGTTAGTTTAGCAATGCATGCAGGGAGGCCGAATACTCGTTAAAGGCAAAGTCCTAGAGCCTCTAGTCGCCACTCGTGCGCGGCAAATAGTCGCGGCCTTGCTGAAACCAGTGAAGTAGGACAGGCCCATCAAACATTTTTTATAGCATTTTAATTTACCAAACACAGTTCTTGATTTCCAAAAAAATGTTCTAGATTTTCACAAATTGTTTGACATTTCAAAAAATGTTTACAAAATTCAGAAACTGTTCAATTTTTTCTCTAAAATTGTTCGGGATTCGGGGATTTTTACTGAATTTGCGGTTTTTTCTGAAATTTATGATTTTTTTTTCAAAATACATCAATCTTTTTAAATTTATAAACTTTTAAAATATGTGATTATTATTTTTATAATACATGATGAAAAAATTTCAAATACATATTGAACATCTTTATAATATATATGAAGATTTTTATCGTACACCTTATAATATTGGAAAAAAATTTAATATACAAAGAAAATTTTATAATACATGATGAACATTAAAAAAAATATCAAACATATTTATAATATAGAATGGACATTATAATAATACACGATGAAACATTTATAAAATTCATATTCAATATTTTTAAATTATAGGATGAGATATTACATGATGCACATTTTTAAAATACATATTGAAGATTTTTATATTGTAAGTTGAGCATTTTTACAATACAGGGTGAATTTTGTTAAAAGTTCGTTATAAGAAAAACCAAAACAAGATAGATGGACATTTATTTATGTATTTTTTTAAGAAAATGAGAAAAAAAATGAAAAATAGAAAAAGCAAAAATGGGAAACAAAAACAGTGGAAGAAAAGAAATAAGAAAAAAAAGCGAAAGAGAACACTGGGCCGACCCGCCGAGAGGAACCTTCAGCAAAGGTTTGTCAATTTGCCGCAGACGCGCGGCAAATAGGATTATGCAAACTCGTATACAGGGCGGATCCTATTTAGCGCTGCAGCCTGCAGGGCCCGGTTTGCAGAAAACCCATTATTGTGTTTTTTTTCGGTATCTTAGTTCGCAGTAACAACGTCGCTTGCTGTTCGAACAAGAGAGACCTCCCGCTTACAGATAAACAGGTGGTTTATTGTTGTTTTGGAAGAAGGAGGTAATAATCTCTCTAAGGGACATGAACAATAACTTCATAGATGTTTTTGTGGGAAGTGGAGCTGAGAATTTTTGGAGATTCACGGGTCACTACGGAGAACCAAAGTGGGCAGATAAACACAAGACCTGGCAGCGTCTTAGAGAGCTAAGAGCGGTATGTGATATGCCATGGATGGTGGCTGATGATCTTAATGATATAATGTTCTCCTTTGAAAAAGAAGGGGGTAATCCCCGACCAGCTCAGTACATGGCGGCATTCAGGGACGCCCTAGATGAGTGCAATCTATCGGACCTAGGCTACTTTGGTGACAAGTTTACCCGCCATAGAGGAATGATAAGAGAGAGGCTCGACCGAGCGGTTTCAAATGATGCATGGAATTCCATGTTTCCTGCAGCAAGGGTTGAGCATATGGACTACCACAAGTCTGATCATCGACCACTCCTGATCAATTTGGCAGAGGAAGTGGCTCATGAACATACTGGGCCGGCAGTGCTCCGGTTTGAGGCTCGGTGGCTAAAGGAGGCCAATATTAGGCAGGTTGTGGAAGAGGCCTGGCATGGCCTTGGGCAGGAAATTCAAAATGATGGTCTGGAGGGGAAGCTAGCACATGTGCATAAAGCTCTTCACCTATGGGATAAAACAATGCTCCGGAACTCCTCAAAAAAGTTGAAACGAGTACAGAGAGAGATGGAGTTAGTCAGTAAGGATGTATTATCGCCAGCAAATGTTGCTCGTCAGAAGGAACTTGCCTAAGAAATTGAGAAACTCCTGGAACAAGAGGAGATGTACTGGGCCCAGAGGAGCAGAATTCAATGGTTGAAATACGGTGACAAAAACACTTCATATTTTCACAACTTTGCCTCTGCCCGCAGGTTGAGAAATCGGATAAAATGGTTGAAAGATAACTAAGGAGTTTGGCGTGAGGGTACTGCATATTTAAACCCACTCATATCTGATTACTTTGCAGGTTTTTTCACTACAGAAGTTGAAGAGCCGGACCCGAACCTTATTAATAAGGTGCTGCCATGTGTGTCTTCGGCTATGAATGATGAGCTTATGAAGCCATACTCAGCCGAGGAGGTTAAGAAGGCTCTTTTCTCAATTGGCGACATGAAGGCACCAGGTACGGATGGCCTCCATGCAATTTTCTTCAAAAAATGTTGGCATATTATTGGTGATGCTCTGACTGCAGAAGTACTTAAAGCTATCAATGATAAAGTTATTCCAGAAGGGTGGAACGATACAGTAATTGTACTTATCCCCAAGGTAGATGAACCCGAGCGGATTACCCAATATAGACCAATTAGTCTTTGCAATGTTCTTTACAAAATAATATCCAAGATGATAGCATTCTGATTAAAAATCCATCTTGATGATATTATCTCTCTAGTTCAGAGTGCTTTTGTACCAGGCATACTCATCACTGATAATATTCTTCTGGCCTATGAAAGTTTGCATGCAATAAAGAACAGAAAGAAAGGGAAGGTTGGTTATTGTGCTATGAAGCTAGACATGCACAAAGCTTATGATAGGGTGGAGTGGAAGTTTCTTGAAAAGATAATGCTACAGTTGGGTTTTCATTCCGAGTTTGTTGACCTTTTAATGGCTTGTGTTAACTCAGTTAAATATAAAATCAGATTTAATGATCAAGAGACTGAGTGTTTTATCCCTAGCAGGGGACTCAGACAAGGGGATCCACTATCACCTTATTTATTCTTGATCTGTGTAGAGGGTTTATCTAGTGCTTTGGCTCAAAAAGAGGAGGTTCGTGGCATTGAAGGTGTTCGGGTGTGCAGAAATGCACCATCAGTTTCTCATTTACTATTTGCTGATGATTCCCTTATCCTTATGAAAGCGAATTTGGTTAATGCAACCTCATTGAGACATGTGTTGGATGAATATTGTGTTAGTTCAGGGTAGATGGTGAGCGTGGGGAAGAGTAGTATCTTCTTCAGTCCCAATGTTGCAGTTGAGTTGAAAGAGGAGATTTGCAATGAGCTAATTATCATGACAGATGCTATTTCTGAAAAATACTTGGGCCTCCCTTCTATGGTGGGGTTAGATAAAAGTGAAATCTTTGAGTACCTTGTTGAAAGAATCATTGACCGTCTGAAAGGGTGGAAAGAAAAGATTCTATCTATGGGAGGTAAGGAGATTTTGTTGAAAGCAATAATCCAATCCATTCCAGTCTTTGCTATGGCAGTTTTTAAAATTCCAAAAAATGTGTGTAAGGAGATTACTGATGCAATGTCAGCCTTTTGGTGGGGAGACACCGAGGAGCAAAAACGCATGCATTGGTTTGCATGGTGGAGGATGTGTCTACCAAAATCTAAGGGTGGCATGTGATTTAGAGACCTACATGCTTTCAACCTTTCCATGATGGCAAAGCAGAGTTGTAGATTGATAACCCATCCCGAGACATTATGTGCACAAGTACTTAGAGCAAAGTACTATCCAGGTGGGAACTTGCTGAATGCTGGGCCCAAGAAGGGAGCATCTTTCACTTGGCAAAGCATAGTGGCTGGTCTTCAAACCTTTAAAAGAGGTCATATATGGAGAGTTGGGTCTGGTGCTAGGATCAATGTTTGGAATGATCATTGGATCCCACAGAGCCCCTCAAGGAAGATCATCACACCTAGAGGGAACATTTTACTAAATATTGTTGATGAACTCATGGACCCGGACACAGGAGATTGGGACGAACAACTAATAAGATCAGCTTTCTTTGGAGTGGATGCAGAATGAATCCTAGGAATTCCATTGTCAGGACAGCTACCGAAGGACTTTGTGGCGTGGCATGCTACAAATTCCTATAGTTTCACCGTGAGATCGGCATACTACATAGAATGGGAGCACCAGTTCGGAGCCAGGCTAAGGAAAAATCCGAGTGAAACGTCAAGAAAGAATTTGGTTTGGGATATACTATGAAAGCTGCACATTCCTAGTAAGATGAATTTTTTTGTACGACGAGCTCTACACGACATTATATCAGGAGTGGGAATATTGAGGAATAGACACTTCAAGGTCTCGCCTGCATGCCCTATTTGCCACCAGGGGGCAGACGATATTTGACATCTAGCTTTTACATGTGAGCGTGCAAAGCAGGTCTGGAAATCCTTGGAATTATATGACATAATATTGAGGGCTCTTAACACTGACCGTTCGGGTTCAGTGGTGATGGAGGAACTTCTCAGATACCCGGTGAAGAAATCACCTGTTCTCGGTCAGTTGGGGCTGCAGGAAACGATTGCGGTGGCGGCCTGGTATATTTGGTGGGAGCGTTGTGAGGTAGTTAAAGGAGAAAGAATTAAACTCTCACCAAGTACAACTTTTGCCATTCAGGCGATCTCTATGAATCATGCTAACCGAGCGCCCAAACAGACTACTACTGAGCATTGGCAGAGACCAGCACCAGGTACATATAAACTTAACACAAATGCGTCTTTTTACGAGGATGGCAGTGGTGCAGCAGCGGCGATTCTGCGTAATTCCAGGGTAGAAGCTGTGGCTGGGATTTCAGAACTGATTGACAACACAATTAGTCCGCAAGCGGCCGAAGTAATTGCACTGAGGGGTGGATTAAAACCGGTAGACAAACTGGGCTGGCGTAATGTACAAATAGAGTCTGATAGTCTCGAGTTAGTGCAAGCATGCAATGAAGATTCGGAAATATGGAGCCCTCACTCGGCGATACTAGCTGATTGCTTTCTTTTAGCGCATAACATTCCGGGATCAACTTCAAACACTGTCCAAGAGAAGCCAATGGAGTAGCCCATTTTCTTGCTAGAAGATGCCATGATTCTAAAATTTGTGAGGACCGGGTAGATGTAACGCCTGCTTTTCTTTTACCTCTTGTACTCCATGATGTTACTTTACCCCAAATTTATTAAAATGTCATGAGGCGTTCGCATAAAAAAACTAGGTCCAATCACCACGCCATGAGTGGGATCTGGTAACATTTATCTTTTCCCCTCCTTTAGGCTTTGTTCGGTTACACCTCTTCCCACAGGGATTGGAGGGGATTTGACTTGTAGGAGATCTAGTCCCCCCTCAATCCCTGCCAAACCTCTTCAATTCCCTGTGAACCTAACGCAGCCTTATGAAAAATGATTAGCTTCAAATGTCTGATCTTTCATCGTCCATCCACTTCCTCACGCTTGCGACGCGTGCCCTCATGGGACCAGCTTGTTCTTATCCTCAAGCCAATGTTCACGCCTCTCATTCCTGAAGCTTCTCGGCGGGATCATTTTCTTCTCCTTTCGTCCACCCCGTCTGCTCCCATCTCCCCCCACTCTCTCCTTGAGCCGGTGCTGCTCATCCATCTCTCTCATCTCCCCTCTCCTCCATACTATGCTGCTGCATCGGGGACAAGCCTCATGCATGGGACATGCCTTGTTGAACAGATCCATTGCATGCCTACTTCAAGGCTCCGGCGTTGTAGGCTAGGCCCTGGATGCTACATGCGTGTGTTACTCATCGTCGAGGTTTGGATGAAATTTACTACATGATACTACAAGTGCTTCAGGTGGAATTTTCGCAACAAAGGTCTTATTGCAGGAATACGGAAAAGAGGTCGCAGATGATGTAATTTTTGGAACAAGGAATACATATATTTTTTTTTGCAACAATGGTCTTGTTGCAGGAATGCATAGATGAGGCCGGAGATGTTGTTGCAATTTTTGCAACACGGATCTTGTTGCAGGAATTTAGTGAAGATGCCGGAGATATTCTTGCAATTTTTGCAACAATGATCTTGTTGCAGGAATACGACAAAGGGAACAAGAATTACTTGCCCCCGCGTGCCGGCGGCAGCTGATTTTTTATGGTGGTTGGGGGCGGCATCATTTTGGGCGCAACTCTATCGGGGACGATGGACAGGGGAGTCTGTTTATGAAACAGAGCCGTTGTTGCAGGAATTAAAGAGGGGTCAGCCGGCGCGAGGTGGTTACATCGAACGGCTGTTAGCGCTTTGATCCAACGGTTGTCCAACCGGCGGATCATTATAATGCGTCCGTCGGCCGACGCCTAGCGCCGCCCCTCTTTTATTTGTTTCTTTTCCTTTTTTCTATTTGTTTGCTTTTCGTTTTTTTCTTCTTACAACTTTGATGAATAGTTCGTAAATACGTGAATGGTTTCTTCAAACCGATGATTTTTAGAAAAAAAATGATGATTTTTTTCTAATTTAATGAACTTTTTTCAAATTGATGAACTTTTTTGGTAATCCATGATTTTTTTGAATTTGGATGAACTTTTTCAAATTTGAAGAATTTTTCTCAATTCAATGATTTTTTTTCAAAATCCATGAACTATTTTCGAAATTCGATGAACTTTTCTTCAAAAATATTTTTTTTTCAAAAAATAGTGATTTTTTTCAAATTTGTGAACTTTTTTCAAAATGGATGATTTTTTTCCAAATAGGTGAACGTTTTTTTTCAAATTGATGAACTTTCCCATTTTTCACGAACCTTTTCTAATTTTTGAACCTTTTTCGGAATTCGTGGTTTTTTGTGAATTACTTTTTCAAATAATTAATTCTGGGTATACAATACTTGGCTTGAGAAAGGGTGAAATACATCTCGTTCCTGATAGTTGACAAGCTTGGCTTCTCGGTCTAGTTGTTCCGTCGTTAGGGTGCTCTTGCTAAGGCGAAGGGTTCGATTTCCAGTTTCTATATATATAGTACTCCCTCCATTTTATAATATAAGAGCGTTTTTGACACTAGATATTTTGGGACAGAGGGAGTAGTAAATTTTTTTTACAGTTTTTTCTCTCGATTGGGCCGACCCGCTAGCTCCCCCTGCGAGCGCTGTTAGCGCCAACCGGCGCTTGCAGCGCCGACTAGGGGCTCCCCGTGTGCAGCGCACACCCCCGTGAACATCCCAAATAAAATTTCTGTCGGCAAATAATATTTTAAAATATGCAAATAGGATTAACGCAAACTCGTACGCTGTGCCGCGCGTCTGCGGCAAATAGACAAACCTTCGCTGAAGGTTCCTCTCGGCGGGCCGGCCCAGTGTTCCTCTTTCGTGTTTCCTTTCTAATTTCTTTTCCTCCACTGTTTCTGTTTCCCTTTTTTGCCATTTCATTTCCATTTTTCATTTTTTCATTTTCCATTTATTAAAAGAAATACATAAATAATATTTGCAAATTCATGAGCTTTTTCCAAAATTTGTGAAATCATTTGCCGATTTAGTACGCAAACTCGTACGCAGTACACACCCGTGAACCTTCAACCTAGATTTAGTGCGCCAGCCTATCCACGCACTGCACATTTCTGTGAGCATTCCCACCGATTTTAAGAAGCTTCCGGTCTTTATATATTTTTTGTTTCTAGATTTTGGCTCGCTTTTTCTTCTTTTGCCTTTTTTTCTTTTTCTTTTTTTCTCCATATGCGTGGACCTTTTTGATTTCGATTTTTTAATTCAAGATTTTTTTCAATTTCGAAATATTATAAAATTTGCATTTTTTCAAATTCATGATCATTTTTCAAAATTTGTGATATTTCAAATTTGTGAACTTTTTGCAAATATATGTTTTTTTTCTCAATTTTATGAATTTATTAAAATTTGAGAAAGTCTGGCAAATTTGTAAAAATAAAATAAAATTCATGAGCTTTTTTTCCAAAATTTGTGAAAGTTTTCCAAATGCATGAGTTTTTTGAAATTGTTTTCTAATCTGCTAAACATTTCAAATCTACAAACTATTTTCAATTTTGGAGCTTTTTAAAATTTACCAAAATTTTGTAAACTTAATGAACTTTTATTTAGAGAAGTCAACAACAACTCTGCTGACCCCGCAAAAAAAAACAACTCTGCTGGTCAACCGTCAAACAGTCATGGTCAAGGGTCAATCGGCGACCAGGGGATCCAATATTCCCGCGAGTTGGCAGCGAAGCGAGCGACCAAGCCAAGTGGGTCGTGGCTTGCACGCTAACACTACGGGTGCGTGCGCATGGTGTCGAATAAGGAACGCGATGGCTCAAGCTTGACTGCTTGAGCTACATCGTGGAGGTGGTGAAACACTTAAAGGCGTCCCATCAGGTGATATCACTCATGAAGATTCCCTGTTGCCAAATCACTGCCAACCACCTCATGGCAAGGTATGGACGTATGGAAGGACGAACTGCAGTTTGGCTAGGTAGATGCCTTGATGAGCTCAAGATTCTATCATAAACGGTTTGTAATAGGAGGCTGCTACGCGTCGGCCGGTGGATTTTTTAAAAAGATCCGCCGCCTCGCGAGCCGTCGAATCTGACACAAATTTAGCGGCCAAACGTTTTTTCACTGCTTTGCAACAAAGAGGTTGTTGTAGAAACATTCGTAACAGAGCTCTTGTTGCGGAATATTTTTTTCAACAAAGGTCTTGTTACGGATTTTTTTTGCAACAGAGGTTTCGTTGCGGATTTTTTTTTCAACAAACGTCTTGTTGCAATTTTTTTGCAACAGAGTTCTTGTTGCTGATTTTTTGCAACGGAGTTCATGTTGTGGATTTATTTTTTGCAACAGAAGTGATGTTGCAGAAGTGGACGGCGGCCTTGGCATGGACGGTGGCCAGCAGAGGTCATCTTCTTCATTACCAAATAGCAGTAGGAGCGGGTGCCATCAATCGAGAAGAGGAAGGAGGAAAGATGGTGGTGGTGGAGGCGGCCGGCGACCGTAACGGCGGAGCGCGTGCTCGCCGGCGTCCGCGGTGATGCAGCTGGGGTGTTCGACGGTGGCGCGGCTGTAGTACCTCGTCTGGATCAAGAAGAGATGTAAGAGAAAGATGGGCTTATCATGAAGAACAATTGGATTTGGTAGTTGTTTCGGGAAGGTGAAGACGTGCTAGCCCACTGACATGTGTCGTGTGCACGAGACGGCGGACGAAAAAAGCGTGATCCGTCGGATGATTTTAATCATTTCCCTTTGTAATACTGAACTAGTTTAAGTAATATAATCGTTTGCCCCGTAAAAAGAAAAAAACACTGCGAGCGCTGCGAGCCATCTGACGCCGAAGCCGCTAAACAAGGACACATGGGTGCCCCGACTGGGCCGACAGATTTTCAGGCACCGACACAGTGCGACGTAAACAGCGTTGAGCGTTTGTGATTGATGGGCAGTGCGCAGTGATAGATCCGACCATTTCTTTAAACAATCATTGAGAAAGCAAACACTTTTTGAAGATTTTTCAAAATTCAAAATATTTTATGAAATTTGCGAATATTGTTTTAAATTGCGAACATTTTTAAAAAATTTGAGCGTTTTTAAATCCCAAACATTTTTTTAAAAAAGTGAACACTTTTTTTATTTCCAAAAATTTGAAACGCAATTTTTTAAAATGAGCATTTTTTGAATTTATGAACAAATTTCGAAACTTGAACATTTTTCAAAATTCCAAATAAATTATAAAAACAAAAACCCCAAAGAAATCATGAAAAAGAAACAACAAAAAACCAGATCAAAACGGGACGAAATCTCCTAGAAGGTTCCTAAAATTGGAAAAACCGGAGCTGGAACGTACCCTAAGCTATAAACAAATATAGCTAATTGGCTTGGCCCATGTCCTGCTCAGTCGCTGGTTTCCTGTGCGATTAGTCGACAAACCGTCGCATCGTGAGGCAAATATGGTTTTGCATTACTCACTGCGGCTCTTCGAGGAGTCATTACCCCGTAATTATACCAATTGTGCCAGCACATGCCCGTTTTCTTTCCTTTCCTTTTCTTCTTCTTTCTTTCATTTTTCACTTTTTTATCTTTTGTATTTTCACTTCTTTTCATCATGTTATTGATTAAGTTTGTTTTAGGGAATATACAAACATTTTTGTCCATGCTATAGGAACATTTATCCGCACATTTATGCGAACTTTTTGTAATACACGAATATTTTTTTTGTATATATGGAGATTTTTAAATATGAAATGATCATTTTATGTCACACATATGAACATTTATATTGAGTATTTTAATATATTTTATATCTCCCACCAACATAAAACATGATCTTGTACTAAAAAAAGTTTCATGAAACTTCTGATTTTTTTTTGCATATTATTTCAATGGCTAATGTTAACTTTAAACTCTCGTATTCACATCAAAACAAAAAATATATGTAAGTAAAGCCATGGCAATAAAAGAGGAAAATAAACGACAAAAGAAGAAGAGAAACATGTCAAAAAGCTGTAAAAGGAACCGAGCCTGCAACCTTTGTAGTCTATAGGGTGGAGGAAGCTGTCTAACAAACAACCCATGCGATGTGGTTTAAGGAACAACCTAATTCTCACGTTCTTTCTGTAAATGCTTTGCGTGACTGCTCATTGGCCACCTTGATGGCCTGGAATACACACATGGCAGCGTAGCAACTTCGTGTAAGTACCTCAATAGTTATCATCTTAACATAGTTATCATCTTAACAAAGAGCGGAGGAGATTATTGTGAGTGGTGCTTCACACATAAGTTGTGACCAATGTTGTGCAAAGTAATTGTCTGAAAATTTGCAGATGGTATCACTGTTCCGTGAAACAAATATACTACAGTGGTGAAATAGTTGATAGTTGCAGCGAGAATAATAAAGAGCTTTTTTAAAGCAAATAACATAACGTAAAGCGGCTGAAAGTGAGCGGTTATTGTCTGCAATTGAGAGGTTAGGCGCGGAGAAACTTCAGATCATGGTGTACATCAAGTGTTCCAGTGCGACGGTAATACTAGTTACCTTGTATTGTGATTCTAGTGCATAGATTATTTTTTCGGTAGGCGGATCACCCTTTAGTGGTTGAACTCCTCCATGTCGAATTTGTTCTCCCCTATAGTCCTGCTTCGACGTTGCCATTAGATGGTTATTTCCACAATTTGAGGTAATAAGACTGAACAACGCATTAGGTTTCATGGATCACTGTTATCTCATATTGTCTCGGCTCCTCGTAGATATCAATAACTGTCACATGAAGGCCACTGATTCACTAAACAATATGTATTATCTGTATAGGTCTTCAAATCATGTTTCCTGGGCTCTTAAATTGGACAACACGCATTACATGCACCATAGATAAACAACTTATTGAATAAGGATAGACTATAATCACAAATGACGACATGTAGAAAGGCACAAATGACTCTCACCAATCCCCTACATCTCACACGACTAGGAGGGGGGGGGGGGGTTACTCACGCCTGAGAGGGGGATACCAAACATCTAAGAGATCAAACAAAAGGAAAGCATCTCAATAATATCACAAAGAGCAGTAATGAGATGAATAATTAAATGAGTTGATCTCAAGATGAGTACACATGTGCCCGCGAAAGAAAGGCTCGCGACAAGTTAGCTCAACTTATTTTGAAACTCTTCGGTATGACAAGTGCATGCCAAGATTAATAGACATTGGTGTTGAAATATATGTCCCGTCTCTCTGCATCGGCCCAGGATGATTTGGTTAGATCATGAGTTCAATATAATATTCGAGCCAAGAGGTTTTAACTACATGAATTCAATAATCGGGATAAAAGCTTCTATCTCGATTGACACATCTTTTAAAGAGACTATTGAGTCTTTACCTTTTTTTTTTGAGTTGGAGATGTTTAGCTGTTGTACGGTTGTATCATACACAACCATATATAGGAATCAAACTGTGCGTAGTTCAGATGGTTAGGTTCCTTGTGATGGAACCATTCCTATAGGGCTCAAATTTTCGACCTGGCACTGGTCCTGACATTACTCTTGTGTTATCTCATAGGGGTAGGGTATGCGTACGTGCGCTCATAGAGATGAGTGTATATTTTTTTTTGCGATTAGAGATGAGTGTATGTGCAAATCTTTGATTATTCCGTGTTTAAAACATACCGTATATAGATTAAAAAAATATTTACATGAAAAAATGAAGGAAAAACTATTTCCTTTCACGGGGTCCTTTTCTCTTTTAAAAACTCTCAATAGTCGTCTCCTGTAACTTTCTCCGACTTGGCGAGCATTATACCAACCCTGATGTGCATCACCAAGAAAGCACAGTGCATGAATATTTGAATGAGCAATTATTCCTGCGTCTCAAAGTTGATTAACCTGGTAATCTCTTACTCCATGCACCGAACCTTCGGTCTATTTCTCCCTGTCGCAAATCATCTCATTATTCGTGGACAACTTGATGTGATGTTCTATCAGCCTTTTCTGACTCTTGTTAGCAAGGCCCATTGTAAGCGTCTCTCACAAACAGAGTTCAATTAAGCGCTTAACCGAAAATCTATGGTAATGAATGCCGGTTGGCATCATATGCATAGGACGGAAAGATAAGTTTGCTGTTTGCCAGACACGTGCAGAGTATCACTGTACTCCTTGGCGTTCCTTGCAGGAGAGCAAACCAGCTAGCTAGGTTTCTAATAAATAGGTCTCTAATTTTTTAGATCTACAACTAGGGCTACTGTTTAAAGCCATGGTTGAGAAGGGCCGTTTAATCGAACTCGGTATCGCCAGTCTGCCAACTATGATTTCGTTCAAGGTAGGTCATCTGTTGCTAATGAACGAAAGTTGCGTGCGTGGAAATTTAACAAAGCAGCTTTCCATGAATTTGTATGTCCAAAATCTTGGAAGAGTGCTTGTACCATTGTGCACTGTGGAATTAGCGTCGTAACATGCACGCTCACATGGAGAGGATTTGTAGCACACAAGTGTGGGGCATGCATGTCGCTGGTGCCCGTCTTTTATTTCGGCTTTTAATATTTAAAGTTATATATTTTTAAATGAAATTCCGAATTAAGTTTTGTTTTCATATTAGTGTTTCTCGTGACTAGCGCTTCAAATAATATTCATTTTGATATATTTTGATGACTTTGAGAAAAAATATGTTAAGTTTCAATGTTGAAACTAATACAAGCGAATGATAAAAAACAATTATTTATGTCTATGACCGATAGAAAAAAATCGCTTGAAATTATATCTTTGAACTGGTAAAAACTTGACAGTTTTAGATGCAAAAACCGTAAATTTCATCATTGAAACTTATTTTTTAGGGATTTTCCTTTTTACCGTGCCCTCGTGCGGGATTAAACTACTACACGAATCATGATGCAAAATAAGCGGGCGGTAAGACTTGGCAGTTGAGTGCCCCGCACTCGCGTGCCCCTGCGCATTTCGACACATCACATCACAGTTAAGCTTGAACTACCACTTCGCATCACAATTGTAGAGTTAACAATGTGCTCATCGAGTATAAGATGTGCTAACTGTTTTGTGAATAGGATGTATATAGATATGTTTTTACTGTATTTGTTCATTCATTTCAGTCCATATGTAGTCTGTATTAAAATACTCAAAACATCTTATATTTGTGGATGGAGGAGTAGTGTGTTACACTAATCGCAAAAAAGTAGTTGTTTACACCCTGATGAACGCCAATCTTTACTGCCTGGAATTGTTTTCTTGAAGCCCTGAACCATAGAACAACAATTCTATGATAATTTTTTATTAATATAAATAAAAGTATGATACAAAGAGGGCAGAAAAAGATGAAATGAAAATCAAATTATCCTAGGAAAATAAAAGGGACATGATCATTCAATGCCAGATCTAGGCAACATAATGGATACAATTTTAGAACTTGGAGTCAATCCATGCTTGGAATAAATTTTGTGCAACTTTAGGTTTCATTAGATCAACTCTACCAGAGTCTGTCTTATGGCCCGATTGCCAAAATAACCTCCAATAGTCATCCAAAACATGTTTTGTAAATCACCACAGAAAGTCTTGGAACCCTTCTGGGATCAGCTGGAAGTGGGCTTTCCCGAGCTTGCGAGGGATCAGATAAAGAGGGAGCGATGGATTCGAGACCACACCACCTCCTTCGTTGCCGCCACCGTGGAAGAATGGCCAACCCGTGAGGATCGTGTCGAGGCCATCTTACGTGGCTTCGAGGCCCGCTATGTCACCGCCGTCGCTACGAAGCATGGCCGGTCTGAGACGCGGCTGCTGAGGCGGTTTTTTCAGGCATCACACTTGCATTGCCGCATCCCCACTTGACCCGGACCTGGCCCCGCCGGCCGTGGCCCTACCGATGCAGGCAGTGGAGGCGGTCGCCATGGCAGGAACCACAAGTAGGCGCTGCCAACTAATCCAGCCACCGGCAAATCAACTATCAACTAATTGCTATATATTTTTAACCAAGTATAGATGTTCATCCCAAATTAGTCGAATTGAATCAAATGTGTTGTGAATCTTTTTATTATTAAGGAAGATCCGTTGTAGACGGGCGGGTGGCGTCGGAGCAGCTTCCTTGGCATCCGCACATAATGTAGGTAAGCAGATGAACGACCTGTCGTTTGAACGCGGAGCAGTCACATGTATCGGGAAGCGGCGCGGGTGGCGCTCCTGGCCGGCATGCCGCTTCAATGTCGGAGCGACATGATAAGTCACGTCCGCTCTGAGCCGGCATGAATGCGACACTGACGCTCTGGAGCAGCGCTGGCCGCTTTGAGCAGCAAAGGGCGCGGATGAGGAAGAGTTTTTGAGTGAGCCAGGATAGTCAGAAATGGGCATGGCAACAGTCCGAACGCCCGCATACCTCCCGCTTTCGATTTGCGGGGAAAAGGACGTCCGAACCATCGAGCGGATGGTTGTGGATGGTTTGAGAGTTGGTTTTGGAGATGCCTTGGGATGTATCCGTGTTTTTGGTAGTGATCTCGTGAAGCCTCTGGTAGGTGCTACTGCAGCAAATCAGCTGATATGTAGATGATGCTAACGACCAGATTAGGAAGCGGATGATAACCACGCTCCGTTGATATAATAACCCAATTATTAGCTAGGATGGCTCTTCGAACTCACAGCAAGGTGCTCTATTATAATACTCCCTCCATTTCACAATATAGTGTCTATAATTTTTTCTGAAAGTCAAACTTTATCAAATTTGATCAAGTGCATAGAGAAAACTCTCTACGCCTACAATACCAAACATGTAAATTCTAAAAATATAACTTACTATGTATCCAATGATGTGTATTTGGTATTTTAGATGTACCTATTTTTCTTCATAAATATGGTCAAAGTTTGTAATGTTTGGCTTTTGAAATAATTTATAGGCATTATATTGTGGAACGGAGGGAATATATCAAAAAGCACACCGCGGATGAGCCTATACAAACCTTTAAAAGAAATCAGCTGATATGTAGATGATGCTAACGACCAGATTAGGAAGCAGATGATAACCACGCTTCGTTGATAATCGCCCAATTATTAGCTAGGATGGCTCTTCGTACTCACAGCAAGGTGCTCTATTATAATATATCAAAGAGCACACCGCGGATGAGCCTATACAAACCTTTAAAAAAATTGAGATTAATTCAAAGGCCAACCCTCATTGACATTTTTTACTCGAACTTGGATGGGCTTATAGCAACCTCAGCTGCCCAGCCAACGGTAAAAGACTTGCCACATAAGACTGGCAATCGGCAAATGTGAACAGACTAATGCTACCGGCTGACAATTGAAATATACGACGGTTGATGTAAAGTTCGCGCCCTTTAGCGGGATAACTTGTTGGTCTATCAACATCCACAAGTGCGTACTACTTACTTTTTGTGTGATCTCCTTTCTTTCGTAGTACATCGATCATTGTTGGTTTGGAAACAACTCATCCCGATCACCAGCTAGCTGCTAAGCAAACTAGGGTGGATGGTGGTCGGCGTGTTAGTTTCGTTACATTATCTACCCTTGAAAAGAGTGGTGAAGAAGATAATTCTCCGAATCAAAATGTAGGCCAGATATGGCAGTAAATATATTAAGTCCATAATGACTGTGTGGGAGAGAGATGGAGAGAGGACTTTTGGTTCCCAGCAGTGGTGCAACTACATTCAGTGACGACGGATCTAGGATTTTACGGTTGGGTGCCATATTTCGAATATACTCCCTCTTTCCTAAAATAAGTGCATCAATTAAAATTAGTATAAAGTTGAGTCATTTATTTTAAACGGAGGGAATACAATTCAATCATCACTATAAATATCACAAAATAAAGTAAGTAAGGTGTCGGCAAGCCTTTATTTATTTAGATGTAAACTCATTTTTTCTTGAGGTGCGTTATGTTACAATAACATACTATGTCTTGAGGTGCCTAATGTTATTAGCTAAGTTACTCCCACTATGACCAGTCTAAGGTAACATAAGGGCATATCCAAAACCCACTCTCAAAACGCCCGCATACTTTCGGACCACGATGTCTGGGCATGTTGCGTCCTCTAACGCGGGCTTGTACCGGTCCGTAGGGCGGCCCAGGTGCATTTTCTTTCGCAAATCGGAGAAAAATGTGGGGGCTTTACGGGCATCCGGACCGCTTCAAGCTTGCGTCTGACCGCCCTGGCCCACCCGGCCCCCTCCCTTGCGCGCGCTTCCCGCCCGAAATGGTCAGCACCAGTTCAGAGCGTCAGCGCTTCATTCATGCTTGGCCAGAGCGGACGTGGCCTCTCACTGGCACCGGCACTAAAGCGTCGCGCCGCCAAGAAGGCGTCGCTTCTCGGTGCAGGTGTCTGCTCCGCGTTCAAATGACACGACGGCCGGACGTTCGTCCGTATGCCACTAACATTAATGACACACGGTTGGCGAGGCGTCTACTCCGGTGCCACCCGTCCATACCTTTGCCGCCCACCATTGCTATAGAAACTGCTACCCCGGCCATAGCCGCAGTCATCCGCCTTCGATCCCTTTCTCCTCTCCACACCACACCCATCATGGCTTTCTCGCGCTCCAAAGCTATCTAGGACGGGCTGACACCGGAGCAGAAGAAGGAGATGGTGGCCGCCATTGCTATCGTCTAGCTGGCCGCCTGACGATGAGAGGCGCCACCCACCTTTTCCACGCCACCCTCGCCGGTGCATTACACCATGACCATTGGTGAGGCCCGTACCCATTACATGGACATAGTGCGGGAGGAGCAGTTCCGGGAGGCGCAGGCTGACGCCACCTACAACCACCAGCTCCTCCACGAGCACCAGCAGGCGGAGGAGCAGCCGGCAAGGCGATCACGCCGGACGCAGACATGGCGGAGGTCAAAGTAGGCTCCAACGAGGTCGCGTCCCGCCGCCAGGATCACGAAGCCGGCACATCAACGGACACCGCCGACAGTGAGGAAGAGTAGAGCACGGTAGGTCGCCACCGCTCGGGTCCCAAGAAGGGCACCGCTCCTCCCTTCCCGTTGAAGCCAAGCTCGTCAGCCGATTAGCCGCTTGGCGGCGACGTGGAGGCGGACAACTTCACTTCCCAGGTCTCCAGAGGCGGCGGTAACGGGGCCGGAGTTGGAGAGCGCCGAGGCGAAACCGGAGAAGGCGAAGTTTTAGTTCTCGGGGCTCATGGCAGGAGACAGGGAACATGCATTGGCGATCATAGATTAGGTGTATTAATTATACCCGCAGAGTGAGACAAGCACCACTTAGTTGATGTATGTTCGAAATGTAATGAAATTCGTCACGTTTATATGAAATCCGACCGTGTTTGAACGAATTTTGTCCGGTTAGTTCGCATTGTTGTCCAAATATATACGTGCGGCGTTGGATGGTCGCCTCTCGCATCCGTGTCCGCGGACTGGTCCCCTCTGTCCGTGGACAGATGCGGGAGAAAATTTGTGAACCGCGTTAAAGATGCCCTAAGGAAATTATAAGGACTAAAATATTATATCTTTATTTAGTTGAAGGAGAGGAAAGAGGAGACAGGAGAAAAGCGAGTTGTAGAATAAGAGCCGGCTATAGCACGAGGCTCAAGAAACTTTTTGAAATTATAAAAGGTGTCAACTATTAGTACATACTAGAAGAACGCCCGTGCGTTGCAACGGGGCCACATTAGGGTTAAGGTTTAATATTAATCATGTTAATAATACATTTAATATTCTCATACATATCAAGTGACACTGGCGACCTTTTTTTGTTAATTTAGCAACGGGCTCAGTTGCAACGGGCTCTTTATACATATCAAACAACTCGCTACTACTTAAACTACAACTATGGCTACCAATATTTTTTTGTCAATTTAGCTCAGCAATAGTGCCTGGCTTAATAGACTGCTTTGCATTCACCCCCTCAGAAGACAGAGAGCAAGCTAGCAAGCACGCACGCGTCCAACCCCGCCGCTGCATGCGCTGGCAGAAGGTGAGGCAACAAGGGAGAGTGCACATTGAAGCTGTCCATGCAAGGCTAGAGGTGCTGGGCCGGCGACGGCGGTGTCGGGACGGCGCTTGATTCGTTCCCGGTGGCGTGGAGCTTGGGGCGGCAACGCGGCGATAGCTAGTGCTCGGGGATGGGGGTTTGGGGCGGGGGCAGTCGACCCGATGGCTGGCGAAGTTAACGGGCTCGGGCGGCTGGAAATTCGGCGGGTGGCGGCGGCACAGCGCGAGGATGGGACAGGCGGAAAACCTAGCGGGCGTTCAACTACCAATACCCACGTCTTTTTTAGGGGAATTGCTTGTGAAAATAACGTGCGACGACGACTTAGCGAGCGGATCCTCTTAAAAAAGACATAGCGAGCAGATTCCCTTAAAACTGGTAGGAATGAATACGATTGATGACGTTGATAAATAATGGTGAATGTTGGCCTAATTTACTATCACCATGCATGGAAACGAATCATCAAGAAAAAGAATACTTCCTATTAATACACTCATAGAAAGCTTCCTAATCTCTGCTACCAAACAGTTTCTGCCCAAACAAGGAAGGAAAGTTATGGACGTGATTCGGAAGGAAACAAACGTTATGAAGATTAATTAATTTAGATTCGATCTTTAGAGATTGATTGTGATTGATTCTTTTACATCAAGACATTACTAAATAATTTATGTTAGTATGGAAAGTTCTGATCCGTTCAGTTTTTTTCGTTGTGTGAGAGGGTGAAGTGAAAATAAACCGATGAAGTGGGGGAGGCGAAAAAAATAATCTATGACGGTTAACCTACGAAAAAATCCCGGACGAAAGTGGTGGGACGAAAAAAAACCTGAAAGCGAGACTACCAACTGCTCCATTAAAAATAGAGATTTTTCTTATACTTACAATTACACAAGTCCGCTATTGGCTTTCTTAGCCGATTATTGGCTTAACCATGCTCTTATCGACAAGAGGAGCAACTGCTGCTCGGTACTACATCGGTATTTTCAATCGTGACCATCAAGTTATTGTGCTTCGTTCGATGTGAATACTCAGTGGCGGAGCTTAGTAGTTGAGGGGCCATGCTCTTATCGACAAGAGGAGCAACTGCTGCTCGGTACTAAATCGGTATTTTCAATCGTGACCATCAAGTTATTGTGCTTCGTTCGATGTGAATACTCAGTGGCGGAGCTTAGTAGTTGAGGGGCCATGCCCTTACTATGCATGGTTTAGATTTGAAAAAAATCAATTCTTTTCCCTCTTAGTTGTTTATATTTTTGTTTTGGTCCCCCTGAGATTACTGTCAAGCTCTGCCACTGATTGTACCTCTTGTAGTTTGCATTTCTAGAATATTCTCAGCAAATCCAAAGACAGTCAACGACCAAGCGCCATAGTCTCGGGCTTACGTTAGACATGTACATAGAGAAAGTTACCAGCAGCCTCGGTCAATATTGTTATTTATATCTAGAGTGAAGTATACTCTTGCAATTTATTTTTCCTATTATTTATTTATTCTGCGAGAGATTCTTCATATTATTTGAAATAACATGTTCTCATAGATGGCCGTGGTCAAAATGTTTATGTGCCAAGGTTAAAACGGCCTATATCGTGACTCTGAGACGGTAAGATCATATACTACAATCAGATACACCAAATTCGACCCCTCAAATGCTACGGACGCATCCGGATGCGTTTGCGCACAGTGATCGATTATATCTTAAATTATCGTTTTCACAACCTGATACCTCAACAATTATGAATCTGCAAATCCATATACAATTACATGCACGTGAAATGTAATGTTAAGCGGAGCTCGTCCGGCTCCGTTATGCCCATGTCCATCGGCTAGACGCGCCCCTTGGAGTGTCGGTGCGGTCGTCGGCGAGATGGAGTAGGACATGAGACACACATTGGCTTATGGGACTCCAGGCACCGCCGTCCCCTTGCCCTACTCTTCCTTGTCAGAGCCTGTCGCGGTCGAGGTGGGGTCGACAATGGATCCGTCGTGGTCGTGGTCGAAGGTTGACACGTCCACCACGACGTAGTTGTGGTGCCTAGGGTTGCCAGCCTCCTCTATCAGTGCTGGAGAGTGCGACTCCGCCTCCCGACGTCCACCGCGAGGGCTGCCGCGGTCCCCCACACCCTCTTCATCGCACGGCAGGCACGCTACCCCATAGCCTCAGTGGACAGGCCACAGAAGGTCTTCTCGTCATTGCGCCAACGAAGGAGCTGCACCTCTACAGTGTTTGGACGCTAGATGGAGCGCACTGCCTCCAGTGAGGCAGTGGCGACGTGTCTTGTGCCGGATCCAAGCGCCATTTGGACGAACGCCTTGGATTCCCGCCGGATCAAGTCCAACCGTTTTTGGGCGTTCTCCTCGCGGGCGCGGCGGAGCGCAATCTAACGACCATCTCCTCCTTGGACCCGACTGGGATGAGGTCCCGGTTCGCAGATCGGGTGAGGAGGACTCAGATCCGCTGCCTGTCATGTCGGAGAAGGCCGGAGATCACCGGAAGGGAGCATCACAGTGGAGTAGAATGGCTAGGGTTTGTTCTGGCAAGTGGAGAAGGACGAATGTATGCGGGGTCGGGTGGGCCAGTGTGGGCCTAATCCGACGTAACGGGCCTCCCGAATCTGCCCTATATTTGGCGTGGATATGAAGAGTGCTGATCAGTCCGGGCATTTGGAGTTGATATAGGAGCCCACCTGGGTCTGTTTTTTCTTTTGACCGGTGAGTAACGGACCGTCGTCCAAACATATAAAAAGGGTTTGAGGCGCCCAGTTGTAGATGCTATTGAGAAATACTACAGATTGTCCAGGATACGAGCATGGTAAGGGAGGCCATCGCTCGGCGATCTGGAATGCTCGAATTGGTGCGCTTGTCCCACCAAGAGAGGAGGGAATCCTCAAGGTACCAGTCAGAAGGGTCCAGAAAGGAACACTAGAGTCTTCCGTCACAAAGGGACGCCACCGCCAATCCTTCTCAAGCTTATTATAGACTAGAAAATTGCCCGTGCGTTGCAACGGGAGTATAAACATTCTAGTAGATTAGCCTCTGACTGCACGTCTATTATTGTATTAATGTTTTTGAGAAGCCATGCATATTATTATATTGATACGCTAAAATCTTACCAAATCTTTGTATGCAATCGTCATGATTTATCTGTGATTTTATTGTTAAGCACTTATTTGGTAAGAATTTAATGAGTTGCCAACAAAATATGTGTTTATTTTGGTAAGATAATAAATATGAGACAATTGAATGGATGGGAGAAAAATCAAATATGGGAGGAAAAAATCAAAGAGGATAAGGAAAAAGTGGGACGTATATATGGAAGGTTACGAAAGAGATGTGAAATGGGAACCTTACGTTCTTTTTAGTAGTAGAGATAGAGATGAGGCCAACCTATGGGTTACTGCAGGGGCTAACCAATTAGGGAAAATTGTATCGCGCGAGTAATTGTCATGCCGTACTTCGACCTTGTGTAACTCTACAAAACTCTATTCCCCTGTACTTTAACAGATGAGGCAAATCTTTTGCATCCGTTTTGAAAAATAAAATACTACAGGTGAATTCACCGGCAAGTTTCAGTGTCTGTATGAAGTTCTGGACCACGCCAAAGAGTGGGTTGCAATATTTCCTAATTATATGGTTTGGTTAAAACGTCCAATGTCTAGCAACAGCTTGCAAGCATCTTAATTATTATTCAAGCATACTTAGGTTTAATTACAATCACATCAACTCTCTCTCTCTGCAATGTCAACGATTCTACTATCATAGCCATCGTCCCTGAACCACGGCGCCACAACTAGCCAGTGCAATGTAGCAGGTGCACATGCAGTCGTGGTTGCCCCAGACTACGCATGATTTGTCGGCGGTTTAACTGTCACCTCCAGCGCTAGGGTTAAATTATTTTGCAGCGCTACTAGCTGGTGAACAGTCACCAGCTACTACTCATAAAGAACCTTCGCGGTCTCGCAGCCACTTGTGTCATTGCATGGACTACGTCTAGAGATCGACGCAGTTTCTGCGGAACGTACGGACCAAGTCGATCTACTGGTATTGCCGTATTGCTCACTCTTAATCTTGGAGAGAATTCTTTATTTGACCCTTTTTAAAGTTTGGTTCCCTTTTTATCCAGAATTTTGTTTTCTCTCCTTTTTACACCCAAACTTTATTTTGTTCACACTTTCGTCCGTTTTGGCTAGTAACGGTGTTAAGTCTGATCTAAAATGATTATTTTACCTTTAATGCAGTATGTGAACAGATTATTTACATGCAAACACAAAGGTAATGTGAAATATTTTGTCATGTTTGAATAAGTAAAAAAAAGATTATTTATATGACTAATAATAATAATAATATGATGTGTGGAACAGTGACGACCCATTTAGCCTCTACCATAGCATATAAATTTGTACACATTAATCTAGCGTATGATAAGTTAGAACGCGGCATGTCAATAGGTCATGTCGCATATATGTGTTCATGCCCCAAGTGCTGCACACGCACATGCCTTTGCGATACAGATGGGCTCTCAGGGATCAAGCTGCAATACGTGGTGGGTTGTGTTGGCCCAGTACAGATTACGCGAGTACTTCAGCTACGGCAGCGCCCGACCATGACGAGGAAGCAACTAGTTAACGAGCCCTCCTTCGGGAGCCTCGCAACGATCAACGCCATTTGGCGCGCTCTCAGCCATTTGATACATGTTGTGTTTTGGACGCTCCCTTCGAATTTTGTTTTTTTATTTTTCCGCACGAGTTTTTGGCTTTTTAAATGGTTTTTTTCGGGTTTTTTCGACGTTTTGATTTTCTCTCGGTATTTCTTAGCTTTTCGATCAAAATAAAAAATTTGCGAAAAAACACGTTTTCTTTTTTTTCCTTTCGTGAAAGTCACGGTTTTTCTTCCGCGAGAGGCACGTTGTGCTTTAGCGAGAGTCACGGCCGTGCCTCTCGGAAACGGAAAAAAATACGCGTTTTCTATTTTTTTGCGAGAGTCACGGTTTTGCTTTCACGAGAGGCACGGTTGTGCTTTCGCGAGAGTCACGGCCGTGCCTCTCGGAAAGGGAAAAACAAAACGCGTTTTCTGTTTATTTTCGTTCGTGAGAGTCACGGTTTTGCTTCCGCGAGAGGCACGATTGTGCTTACGCGAAAGTCACGGCCGTGCCTCTCGGAAAGGGGGAAAAAACGCGTTTTCTGTTTTTTTTCTTTCGTGAGAGTCACGGTTTTACTTTCGCGAGAGGCACGGTTGTGCTTTCGCGAGAGTCACGGCCATGCCTCTCGGAAACGGAAAAAAACGTGTTTTCTGTTTTTTTCCTTACACGAGAGTCACGGTTGTGATTTTGCGAGAGGCATGGGCATGCCTCTTTCGAAAAGGAAAAAAACCATGCTCCCGGTTTGGTTTTTTCGCTCGGTTTTGTTCGTCGGTTTTTTCATGAAAAAAAAAGTTCGTCAAAACCTATCAACATGGGATCTAATTTTAAAGATCTCAACGCGAGGAATCCAATGGTGAAAATAGTTCAAGATTTGAACGCACGGTTTAAGAGATAAAACGTTTTAAATAAACGAATCTATGAAAAAAGAGAAAACTCACAGGTTGCGACAAATGGCGCGCTGCATATGCGCCACTTGTCGTGATCTGAGAAAGTGGAGTGTTCTTTGCAACGAGTACTTCTTAATTAGTGATTTCGCCATGACGATAACGGACGAAGCAACAGACTTCCGACCGAGACTAGCAAAGCTAGCTACGTACGCCACACACGTACGTACACTGGCCATAGACAGAAGCATCTCACGCCCGTATAAAACAGCGGACTAATCGACCCTTGCTTAGATTTTTTTAAAACTATGATGTATTTTATAGCAAATTCGGAAACTATAGTAAAGAGTGGAGAAAAATCAAAACTAGCAGCCCGTCGGCCACGCGTGGGCCGAAAAGGGTGTTTTCGGCCTCTCTTTGGCCGAAATGGACTTTTCGGCCTTGCCTTGGCCGAAAAGGTGCGTACCTGGACCGAAAAAACCGTTTTGGTCAGGAGTAGGCCGAAAAGTCCTTTTTGGTCAGGAGTAGGGCGAAAAGTCCCTTGGGCCCACCTTTTCATGTTAATGGTTGACCGAAGTTGCATGGCTCCATTCTTCGGCTTACGTTAGGCCGAAGCGATTTTTTTTAATTTTGGTATGTAAATACTATGCAACCATTGTCCATCTTAAACACTGAAAAAATATATTTTCGCGCAACCCTTTCCCCTCAATATTTCCCCGTCAACTCTTTCCCGCCATCCATTTCCCGCCAACCCCTTCCCGCCATCCGTTTCCCGCCAACCCCTTCCCGCCAACACTTTCCCGCCATACCACAGTATATCATTAAATAAATTCTTCATATTAAAAAATGGGATAAAAGTGCAAGCGATGGAGTCAAAAACCTGACCTCACGCTGGGTATATGTGTTACCAGCCAAATAGGATAGCATCTGGCTAATGTATTTATATAAAAAATTAATTTTTATATACATTTAAAAAAAGGGAAAAGATTTTGAGAAACATGATTTTTTTAAATATGAAGAATTTATTTAATGGTATACCGTGGTATGGCGGGAAAGGGTTGGCGGGAATATATGGCAGGAAGGGGTTGGCGGAAAACGGGTGGCAGGAACATATGACGGGAAGGGGTTGGCGGGAAACGGGTGGCGGGAAAATATTGAGGGAAAAGGGTTGCGCGAAAATATATTTTTTCAATGTCTAAGATGGGCAATGGTTGCATAGTATTTATAAACCAAAATTTAAAAAAAATCGCTTCGGCCTAACGTAAGCCAAAGAGTGGAGTCATGCTACTTCGGTCAAGCATTAACGTGAAAAGATGGGCCCAATGGACTTTTCGGCCTACTCCTGACCAAAAAGGACTTTTCGGCCTACTCCCGACAAAAAGGTCTTTTCGGCCCAAGTATGCATCTTTTCGACCAAGGCAAGGCCGAAAAGTCCATTTCGGTCGAAGGGAGGCCGAAAATACCCTTTTCGGCTTACGCGTGGCCAATGGGGTACTAGTTTTGATTTTTCTCCACTATTTGCTATAGTTTCCGAATTTGCTATAAAATGCGTCATAGTTTTGAAAAAAAATCCCTTGCTTGATCGATCCGGCTAGCTGCACACACAGGAAACACACGCAATAGCTAGCTGGTTTGATGCCATCTTTGGGTCAATTTGAAATTGCTTTTGCCACACTTACCGCGTGGTGTTGGTTTGATACCCTGAAAAAACAAAAATAAAAGCTACTCTCTTTGGTTTATATTAGTTGTCGCTCAAACAGATATATTTAAGCATTGAAATACGTCTAGATACATCTGTTCGAGCGACAAGTAATATGAATCGGAGGGAGTAGCTGGTTTGATGGCCGCACGAACGTACACATGTACACATGTATCTAACCGGACACAACACAGGTGTACTTCGTCATATTTTTTGTTTGTTCACGCCCCTCCTTTATACTTTTTTCTAATGGCATACTATCACCGGAGGCAAAATTGTCTTTGCACGTGCCAGTTAACACGTCTGAATAGGAAAAATGATGAAAGTGTCACATAATGCACAAAAGTGAAGCTTGAGTGTTAAATAGGAAAGAAAACAATTTGCTGGGTCAAAAAGGAAACTACATTTTAAGAATGGGCCAAATAAAGAACTCTCTTAATCTTGAGGGGAACACAACGGTTGCGGGTACGTGCTGATCAGATGTGGACCTTGTGGTGCATGGTTTTGGACACGAGTGAGTTGGGGCTTGGAGCAGTTGGTGCTGTTGCCTTTCTCTAACTGATTCCAAGAAAGAAAAGGAAGGGCGGTTGACTAACCGAGGAAGGTCAGTAACCTACTAGCTAGCAGCAGTATTAAGAAGATACAAGAGGCGAGAGATCCGTGTATATTTGACTTGCGGTGATTGGAGTTCTTGCAATCCTTTTGTACTTACACTAACAACATCTACAACCGGAATTGCCTGATACGAGCGCCCATTTGTTTGCGGACGCGTCCCGCTCGCGAACTGCTCCCGGCTATCCCTCATTTGTCTGTATCCTCAGCCGCTTTGCTCATATCAAACTATCAAATCCATGCAACGTACATCAACACAACATAGCTAAATTTAACACACACGATAGCATCGGAATAGCAAGTTCAGTACAGCCGGACATAAAACATGTTCACATTAGATTAGATAGTTTGATAAACTAGCTACGGTCTATGATAAATACGATTAGGAAGGTGTCGGAGTTTACGACTTCCTCGTCGGGCCCTTCCCCTTGGCGTCCATCGAGGTGCGGTCGGTAGTACTCCTCGGCGTATGCATCTGCAGCTAGAGGTGCGTCGTCATCATCGGTAGTGGTGCCACCGTCAAATAAGGGCAAGGAGGGGAACCTGGCCAGATTCCGGGAGGCACGAGCCTGCTCCTAGCCAAGCCGCTCGGCTTTCGCCGTGTTTTTTCTCGGAAGAAGAAAAAAAATAAAAGAAAGAATAAAATGGCGGCCTTCTCCTTGGCGAGCCACTCAGACTCCTTGAGCCCAAGCCTAAATGCTTGGAATTTTTGCGATGGCGAACGCGCATCTCGGTCATGGTCAACTACCGAGAGATGGTAGGCGGCAGACGAGGCGACGCGCCCTACGAAGTGGGACTTTGCAGCGGCTTGCAGTCCCTGAAGTGGTGGCTCGCCACGCCGCATCAGATAGGACGCGGAGCGTCTCGTCAGTGCAGAGGCGGCGGGTGTGCTCACGGTCATTGCAATTGTAGCAGTAGCCATGGATCCAGGCGTGGATGCGAGACGCCAATGGCCAGAAGGTGGGGAAGGATGTGCACCACTGGGCGCGAAGCGGAGGGGACACGGCACCGGCCCAATGTAGAGTGCTCCTGTTCCGCTTCGTTTGCCATGGCTAGCCGCCGTCGGCTACACTCGACACACATGGTCCAACTGGAGCACCCTGCCCAAGGGGATCGAAAGTCAAGCCCACAACCAACACCACCATGGATCTCAGGTGAGACAGACAAGGGGGGAGGAGATGAGCGGTCGGAGTCAGATCCAAAGGGGGGGCGGCTGAGGAGGAGCTCGAGGACGAGCCCGTGAAGAGAAGGTGGCTAGCCATCAAGCACAGCAGGGAGGGGGCCATTGGTGACGGAGTGGCGGGTGGCGAGGAAGGGGGCCGCCGGTGCCGTTACTGGCTCTGGGAACAACAGTCCTCTTCGATCGATATTGAGTTCTCTCTGGTGGATACCTCGTTACCAACCTGAGCACCAACGTTACGGGTTTTTTTTGAACGGGGAAAGGCGCCCTCAGCGCCAAATTCATTCAACTCAAAAATAGTGTATAGCATGGAGTACAAAACCCTGTAAATTTAAGGTAGAAAGACTAGAAATGACAGGGCATATTTTGTTCCTGTGAGCTAAACCGAAACAACTATAGACAGGTTCCAAAGAGCAACTAAGAACCTGATGAGCTACATTGTGTGCAATTCCATTTATTTCTCTAGATATATGGAACACATGCGGGTGTAGATTTTGGGTAGTCCTGTAGAAATCAGCAAGAGATTCTCTAATCACCAAGGAGTGGAATCTGCTGTTACATTCCTGTTCGCCGCCGCCTTGGCAAGAGAAAGATTGTCGGTGAGAAACGTCGGCTGCTCGACTTGTAAGATTTGCGCTGCTTTGGCAGCAAGAAGAAGAGCTTGTGCTTCTGCTTGTAGAGGTGACGAAGTTAGTGGTGCGGATGCTTGAATCTGAATTTGGATACTTCTATTGTCCTGCAAAAAATTGAGAAAAACTCCAATGCCCGTAGCTGCATCTCCATTTGATAAACCTGGAATTTTTGAACATTTGAAAGAAGCGTCAGAGAATATTTTGGCTCCTGAGATTAGAAGATCAGACCTAATGGTGCAGCCTTCTTGTAGCATCAAACTGTTGTCCCTGTTAATATGAGCATGGGTAGTAGAATTAGGATTGTCAGGAGGAGCCTCTTGGACAGTGTTGCATTCACGCATGGCCAGCCGCAACAAGATGTACCTGATGAGGGAAAGTACATTTCCTAGCAAAAAGACAATCATTTCTTGATTTCCAAATGCACCATAAGAAGTTGAAAACGTTTGGGATCGATGCATGAGGGTGATTCATACTGAGCAAAACATAAATAATATTTTGCATAGAATGATGATTCTCTGTAAGAAGATCTGTCCTAAGATACCAAGGATGAGCAAACCAAGATGCTCTCACAAACGGACATAGGAAAAAAAGATGCATTTCATCCTCAGCTTGCAAACAACGACAACATGCTTTAGTAATATGCCTAGAAAAACGTCTAGCTCTGCAACCTGTAGGAAGGGCTTTTCTAAGAAGTCTCCATGGAAATGTTTGGACCCTTGGCACCATATGCTTTTGCTTGCAGACTTGATTAAGCAAATCTTTCACAAGGTGAGAAATCTGTGTAGGCTGATTTCTTGGTTGGATTTAATGTCCTGCAAGCACAGTTTGTAAGTACTTTTGGTGTTACACTTACCATTAGGAGTGAGATCCCAGCAAAGAATATCATCACAGTCATCTTGAATGATCTTGGTTTGAGTAATAACATAGGTTGTGGGTTCTTGAAAAAGAGAATAGATGAGAACATTGTTCTAGGCTTTCTGTCCTTGCAGCCGAAGATCTTTGACTTGAGCAGGATAAGTAAAGTTTGTAGGTTGAATAATGAGATGATTGTACATATCAGTCCAAGCTGGGCACCAGGGAGTACTCCAAATGGAAATTTTTCCTTGAGTGATCTGATAGAAGGAGTGAGCTTTGAGTTTAGGGAGCATCTTGAGAATGGAGGACCAGAAGGCCGATTTTGGAGCGCTAGAGGTGGCAGTCCAAAAAGAAGAGTCCCAAAAATATTTGGACTTAAGAACAAGATGTAGATGTGAGCTGGGAGAGTTGGCAATTCTCCAAGCTAGAGGCTAGGATAAGACCTTGATTCATGGCTTGAAGGTTTCTTATTCCCAAGCCACCCTCTTTTTTTGACGTGCAAATGTCTTTCCAGGCCCTCAGACAAAGACTTCTAGTGGGATTATCTTCTCTGATTCCTGTCCACCAAAAGGTTCTAATGATAGCAGAAAGTTTGGCAATAAATTTCTTGGTGAACAAAATATTAGACATATAATAAACCGGAATGGCCGAAAAAACAGATCTAATGAGCTCCAATCTAGCCGCATGAGAAAGCATATTAGCTTTATAGCAAGGAAGCTTAGCCATAAATTTATCCAGAACAAAATTGTAAGCAATAGTTCTATTCTTGGCAGGGAGAATCAAAGGGTGTCCTAGGTGGGTGAAGTTCTCATCCATGGCAGGAGTAGGAAAGATGCTTTTAATATCTGAGACAACACACTGGTTAACCTGAGCACTAAAAAGTATAGAAGACTTGGACCACT
The DNA here is from genome assembly GCF_003073215.2 of Triticum urartu. NCBI lineage: Eukaryota > Viridiplantae > Streptophyta > Magnoliopsida > Poales > Poaceae > Triticum > Triticum urartu. The sequence continues at coordinate 536,130,943 of NC_053028.1, forward strand.
TTGGAGTCTGACCCGAAGAAGTGCAGAAATGGTGAATGATATGAGCCATGATACGAGCTTCCTGCAAGCTAGCTTTTCCACACACCAGTAGATCATCTGCAAAAAGTAAGGAGTGGACTGGAGGGCAATTTCGTCCAAGCATGATGCCTTCAAGGTTGTTAGCAGCCATAGCATCATTAAGAGCCAGAGAAAGTTCATTGATGGCAAGCACAAAAAGATAGGGAGAAAGAGGACAACCCTGTCTTATACCCCTATCACTTTTGAGTCTCTGAGTGGCTTGGCCATTAACGATGACAGAAAAAATTGGAGTAGAAATGCATGCATAGATAAGATTAATGAAGTGAGCATGCAACCCTTTACGTGAGAGAGCCAAAACGATGAAATTCCATTCAATACGATCAAAAGCTTTAGCAAGATCAATTTTAAGCATGAAGGCCTGTTGTTTCCAAGAGTTAAGGGCAAATGAATGAGTGATTTCTTGCACAATTATAATGTTATCACTAATTCTACGCCCTTCGATAAAAGCTTGCTGAGAGGGATCAATATAATCAGGCAAGTGAGGTTTGAGCCTATTAGCCAAAGATTTAGCAATAATTTTATAGATGACATTACAAAGGCTAATGGGTCTATAGTCAGTAGGAACTTGAGGAACCAACTTTTTAGGAATGAGAACAATATTCGTGTCACTAATATGTGGGGGTAAGATACCTATACGATAGAACATGGTAACCAAGGCAGCAACGTCATCCCCAATCCAATCCTAAGTTGCAAGGTAAAACTCCACATTGAAACCATCAGGGCCAGGTGATGCATTTAGCTTCATATCCTTGAGAATCTGCAAGATTTCCTGCTTATCTGGTATGGAATAAGTGAAATCATCTGATTGTATTAGAGGCTGAGTTGCAAGAAAAGGTCTGCCCATATTGCTGTTAGGAGAAGAAAAGATGTATCTGAAATAGTTCACAAAAGTGTTAGCAATTTGACTTGGCTTAAAATGTATAAAATCATTTTCATTCTTAATGGAAACAATAGTGTTCTTTTTTCTTATCTTAAGAATAGATTGATAGAAAAAATCTGGTATTTCTATCTCCATCCTTAGCCCAAGGTTTCTTTGCTCTTTGTTTATAAAACTGATTTAGCTTAGAGAGATTCTGCTCATACCTGATTGTGAGTGCGCTCTCTTGAGTATGATCTTGTTGGGAAGAGGCTTTAATTGAATATGATTGATTTGTCCCTCAATGTCTTTTAACTCCTGATGAATAGGTTTTTTCTTCCTGCACCATCTCTTTAATGATCCTGCAAGAGAGTAAGTCCTGGCAGAAAAAGAGGCTGACCTGGTACTATTCCGGGCTGTCTTAGCATAAGCATGGAAATTTTTCTCAAGCAGCCACCAATTCTCAAATTTAAAGGATTGCTTAGGTTTATAAAATCGGCCCTCAGTGGAAATCAAGATAGGCGCGTGATCACTAAGAATGATAGGTAAATTAAGCACTTTCGTATTTGGATAGCAAGCACACCAATCCGGATTAACCAAACATCGATCTAAACGTTGATAAATAGGATTTGCAGTGTGTTGCCTATTGCGCCAAGTGTAGGCCGGACCGCTATAGCCAATGTCAAAGAAGCCACAATTTTTAATTAAAGCACGAAAAGCAGACATCCTATACTGATTAACATTATCATCGCACTTGTCCATATCATACAGGATGTCATTCATGTCACCCATACAGATCATTGGCTTTCCTAAGTTATCATACACAAAAGAGGCAACCTGATTCCATATAGTACTAGTTTGACGATGATAAGGATCTCCATAGATACACACAAGACAAAACTGTACACCTGAAGCTACATGAACAACGTTAGCTAGGATGGAGTGAAACGACGCGCTATAAACAGTAACCTTAAGCTCATCTGTCCACATCAGCCAAAGCCCCCATGACGATCCTCTTGAAGGAACTACAATACTATCATCAATGTCAAAACGATTAACAAGATCACAAGGACGAACTTTAGAGGATTTAATTTTAGATTCAAAAATTACCTAAGCTTTAGTGGAACGGATGAGATTGGCCAGAAACATCATACGATCATTGCCGAGGCTTCGGCCCATGCCTCGATAGTTCCAGGCAATGGCTTTCATGGCGCCCGAGGCGCGTTAGGGCCATGCGCCGCTGCCCAATTTGTTAAATCAACACCCATGCTCTGACTAGTATGATCCTGCCCGAGTTTCATTGTACTACATTGGCGAAGGGTGCTAATCTCAGTTAGAGTTCCTATTGCAGTCTGAGCTATTTTAGCATCAGTGTGAGAATCAGTATCCACACCCATATAGTAGTTGTGATCCAGGACAGGAGGAGAGAAACTGCCCCGAAGAGAGCTGATTGTGTCTGCACTGCTTGTCGGTGATGGTGTGCGAATGGGCCATGGATCATAGGTCTCTCCATCCTTATTGGCATATGGTTGAGAAGAACCACCAAGTTGAGTGTCTGCCCTGTTTTTACCCAAGTAAAGGCCGCTACCAACATGAGTAACAACACGGTGCCATTTCTCCACATCAGTCCCAGTGCAAGAGCGAAGAGGCACATGATGATGTCATCGCGTATCTCCAGACCCCCTTGAGGGAGGAACATCCCAGCGGCTGCTTTTAGATCTATGTTGACTGCTATATTTGGGCACCACATCACCATCATAAGAAGCTATTCCATCAGCAAGAGTCTGATTGGTAGCAGGAGCGGTAGCAGCAAGTACATCTTGAAGACGGTGTATAAGCTGACCAGCAGGTGGAGCTCCAAGCAGACTTGGACAAGGGTTAACCTGGGGCACAGTAACAAGAACAACTCTAACATCACTCGATGGAGCCTAAGTCGATCCATCAATTTCCTGTCCTAAAATGGGCTGCCTCTTTGCTGGAGGAGGAGACGATCCAAGAATTGAGTCGCAAGCTCTCTTAGGACAGGATTTAAAAGGAGGTGAGACATTATTAGAACTGGGGATTTCTGGATGAGAAATTCCTTTAGGAAGAGCTTGCTGACAAAGTGAGACAGAGGATGCAGACATAGGAACATGAGAGGCCATCAGTGTTGTGTTACTAGCATTATCCTTAAATATATTTGTAGCAAGCTGATCCTTCTGTGGCAACTGTTGACCAACGTCATCTTGCAGGCTGTAATGGAGTGGTACAGGGATAGATTGAGCTGATGGCCTTGCTTCAAGTCTCATAATTTGTTCGTTGATCTTCCCTCCAGACATGTCATTATGTTTCTTTGAGAGAGGGTATGTTTGCTCTGCCTTCTTTCCTATCTGTTTTGGATCCTCAATAAACTGTCGCTGTAACCTTGCCAGCTGCGGACTCCTAAAAGAAGAGAAATTGTCAGCATTACAGTTCATATTTTGCTTCGAGGTCTGTGGAATAAATTCCGCATTAGTCATCCATTCTCCATATCTATTAGGCTCTACTTCCTCTGCTGTTAACTTAATTCTGCACCTTGACATGAGAATATTGTTTCTGATCTTGCAATGTTGCACACTGTGAAACATCACTCCACAAAAAGTACAGATTCTGCCAATTCTCTCATAGAAAAGATAAGCCCAACCAGCTAAATCTTTGTTGAATGTGACCCACACCTTATCTCCAACTGATCTTTGAATCTAAAATTTGATTGTACCCCAAATGTACTCTTGTCTAGCAAATAACATCGCTTGATTTATTGGATGGAATTCAGACAATTCACCTAGACTTTCCAGAATGGAACCAAGCAAAGCTTTGGATCTGAACCTTCTGGGTATCCCATAAACTCTGACAGTAACATATATTGAGCTAAACTGGTAATCCTCAATACTTTTTATTTCATCCTCTGGATCCATCCATTCCAACAGAAAATTATCTGATCCCATGCTCCACGGTTGTCTAGTAATAACAAACATCGCAGCATCTAGAGAACGGAAATGAGCCACAAGGATATACCTTGAAAACTAAGAAATCCCGTAGTAGTTGTTCTTCCACGCTCTAGCCATGGATTGTTGCACTGCTTGCAATGACAGAACTCTGGGAGGGCCTCCTGTAGACGCAAGAGTCATAAGAATATTATACTCTGCATCTTCCCCTAGTTCTTGCATCTCCTGCTCTGCCTGCACTTGAAGAATTTCTGGCTCTTTGATAGACAGAGCCTGCATGTTGAACTCCAGAGAAGGAACCGCTGTGGATCTGACTTGCCGTTCCAGCAACCCCGCAGAAGGCTGCGGATTTTGGGGGAGCGTAATCCAATCTGCCGTTTCTTCTAACTGCCCCTTATCTTGACTGTTAGTGCCATCCATGTTGGCAGATGGAGAGAAACAGGAGGAGCTCACAGGGATTGGGAAGGAAGAGAAGGACAAGGGAAAACAAGATGGGATTGAGATAGATTAAAATTGGAGAAGAGAATGGAAAGTGAAAGAAAGAGAGGAGGTTGGCATGACGCCAGTCCAAGAAAAACCGAGGGATATACCCGAGGTAGCTGCATTTCACAACAGAACACACTGGGCATCTTCATTGTTGACCCACAAATTTGATCTGGCATCTGTCCGCAAACAAGGGGACCAGTCCGCGGACACTGATACGGAGCCAGCCGTCCAACGTTGTCTGCATACATTTCAATAACTATTTAAACTAACCGGACAAAAATCATGCAAACATGGCGGATTTCATTAAAATTAGGTCATAATTTACATAAAAAGGTCGACATTTCGATCGTTTAACTAAAAACAAAAAAAAAATCCTAAACCATATACCGTACAACCACCTCATACGCATGGCCGCCCTGTCCAGCAACACAGCTGCCGTGGGAACGATTCTAACAGTAGAAGAGGGGTAGGGTAAAGGAGTGTGGTCTTGCTACGGCAAAGATGTTACACAAGAGTTTATGAGTTCAGGCCCCTCACAGTGGAGTTAAGGACCCTACGTCTCGAGTTGTGGACCTGTTTTTTCCTTGCATATGGAAGATTACAGAGAATGCGAACCCCTGTCAAAGTGCTACAGGGTAGCTTATATAGAGTGTGCTTCCCCTTTGTCTTGCTATGTTATAGGGGGATTGATGAGTCAAGGTTATTACAAGCATTACTATTGCTAACTGAAACATTGATTGCTAGTAACACTCATAGACGCGCGCCTGTGGATGCTCCAGATTCCATGTTGGTTGTTCATCTCCCTTGTCCGAGTGCTGGTGGGGTAGCCAAGTTGATGGAACGGTCTCCGAATGGATAGCCAGCATCTGAGTGGACGAATTATGTC